>NW_006282259.1:308775-325616 GCF_000327345.1 Myotis davidii
AAGGGAGCCCACTGTGAGAGAACATACTTGGCAATGATACGTCTGACTTAGGGTTAATATCCAAAATATATAAAGAACTCATACAACTTAACAGAAGAAAGACAAACAATCCAATTAAAAAATAGGCTTTGGACCTAAATAGATACTTCTCCAAAGTGGAATATGAAAAAATGCTCAAAGTCACTGATCATCAGAGGGATGCAAATTAAAAAGACAATGAGGTATCACGTCACACCTGACAGAATGGCTACCAGCAACAAATCAACAAATGACAAGTGCTAGTGAGGATGTGGAGAAAATGGAACCCTAGTACACTGCTGGTGGGAATGCAGCCTGGTGCAGCCACAATTTGTGCACAGGTAGGGTCCCTAGGCCTGGCTGGCGATCTGGGCTGATCTGTGAGGCAATTGGTGGTGCAATCAGTGGGGCCCCGCTGGTACCCCCCTTGGAGGCAACCAGTAGGGCAATCAGGGGGTGGCGCCACCCCCTCGTTGGCTGGTCCTGCCCCCCGATTGCCCTGCTGCTGCCACTGGCTGCCTCTTTCTGTGGGACGACTGGCGGGGAGATCGGGGAGCCCCCGCTGGCACCCGCCTTGGCTGGTCTGGCGCCTGAGGGCTGGGGGCAGCTACTGCTTTGAGCGTCTGTCCCTTGGTGATCAGTGTACATCATAGCAACCTGTCGTTCCACCAGTCATTCTGCCATTCAGTCGATTTGCATATTAGGCTTTTATTATATAGGACTGTGCAGCCAGACATAGACATGTAATCCTACTCTAAAACATTGTTCTTTCCACTGTGTTAAAATTTGCAAGATTAGCAATTATTGATAAGAAAGGCTTGCATAGGTAATTGTAGATGATGTCTTAACACCATTTTTCTTTTCCATCCTTGCTTTGGGGCCTTTCTTTATATCCTGTCAGGGCATTTCTTCACCAGGACTTCCTACTCTAACAGTTGCCAACCAGTTTTCTCTTTGCCTCTTTAAGAGGAACACCTGCTATGTGTATGTTCACAAAGTTGTCTTGATAAAAACCATATGAAAATACCATAAAGTCAAAGGGCAATACAGTTACATATAACATGCTTTATTGAAATTTATGGTTTTAACATATAAAATCTATCTATTTCTAAAACTTACTCTCTCAACACAGGCTACTTGATCCAACTCCATGTTTTGTGGTAGCTGGAATCTGATAAAGTCAGGATACTGAATTGTCATTTGATATCAATAATGACTTTCAAAAAGGAGAAAGGAGACTGATTTAGATGAGGTGACTACAGGGGTCAGGTGAGCAGCAACCTTGAAGCGGTTGGAGTCAGGAAGCCTCCGCCTCCCCGTCTGCAGAAAACGGCCATCGCCGTGCTCTGACAGCAGCTGTGCGAGAACTGCCTTCCATTCTCATGGTCCTTTTCTCTATCCCGTTTTACAGGCTACTTCCTGTCACTCAAATGCCTCCTTCTCTCCTCCCACCAAGGAGAGAATTATTAGGTGCCAGTGCATTCAATAGATGGCTACTCAGTTGCACTTGAAAATGTTCATTTACTGTAATAGACTCATTATTCTAGGAATGTAACTGAAACCCAGATGGTTATGACCTCAGGAAACAGAATGTAGCAAAGCTCTGCAGAAATATTAACTTACTCCATAGCAGGGCAGCCCTGTCCTTGGGGAGAGTGGAGGAATCTGTCACCCACCTTTTAATTCTCTCACAATCTCACAGATGGTTGGATCTTAAGGAACTTTAGAGGACATCTAATAAAAAGTCCTTAATTAACCCACGGGAAACTAAAGCCTATCAACTCAAAAAATACAGTATTTACTCTCTTAGAAACATTTTCCAGTGACTATTAAAATTTGGAGTAGCCAAGGAATAAGTAAGAATGACTCTGGGTGTATTTAGGTTTGTATAGCACCATGCAACATGGACTTCAGGGGACCTATCTTACAACTTTACTATGATAAGCACTGAAAGCATTTAAAAAGGTAAGAAAAAGTAAAACCCAGGGGTGGAAATCACAGCCCATACCAATGGCCTATGTAAAATGAGGGGTTAGACCAGCCGTGGGCAAACTATGGCCCGCGGGCTGGGTCCGGCCCGTTTGAAATGAATAAAACTAAAAAAAAAAAAAGACCGAACCCTTTTATGTAATGATGTTTACTTTGAATTTATATTAGTTCACACAAACACTCCATCCATGCTTTTGTTCCGGCCCTCCGGTCCAGTTTAAGAACCCATTGTGGCCCTCGAGTCAAAAAGTTTGCCCACCCCTGGGTTAGACAGATGACAAGCTCTGACATTCTATTTCATGATGTCGATGTCCATTGTTCCTTTAAAAATTCTCAATAAAATGGAGTTTAATATAAATATGCCAGTAATTAACTATACACCATCCAAATAGCCAATGTAGAAATGTAGTTTGACACTAATGATTTAGACTGGAAACAGTTCAACAAATGGGCTTAAAATAATTAGAAATGTTATCCCCTTCAGTGTGTGCAATGCTTAGACTAATCTGAACTTTATTTTTAAGCTCAGAATAGGTATATTCCAGAGACCTCATTTGAGTTGGATTTCCTTGTTTAAAGTAAAGTTTTATAGCCTTGTGTGACTTTATAAGCAGGGCATCATTATACACACACATACACATACATATAAGCCATGTTCAAAATTCCTAATTTCAGCCTCTGAACAAAGAGTGCATTTTGTAGCGTAATAAGACAAATTTACTAGTATTAAAGTTGCAGGCTTATTGTAAGTGTTACAACATTAAAAATGCAATGGGTTTTTTAGACCCCCCAAATAATTTCTAGTGCTTAACATTTCTCATTTTGAGTTACAACAGAGCCAAGATCAACAATCCAATAGAAAAATGGGCAAATGATAGGAACAGACAATCTGCAGAAAAGGAAAAATAACTGTCTCTTAGACATATGAAAAGATGCTCGCTGCACTTATCATAAGAGAAATGCAAGTAAAAACTATAGTGGGATGCTATTCTTCATCAATAACATTGGCAAACATCCAGACATTGTTACTACTTTCCATTGGTGTGAAGCTTCAGGGAAGCAGATCCTGTCATGCATTGCTGCTGTGAGTGCACAGCTCCAGTGATGGTCTATTTGGCAATAGCTATCAACCTTATAATCACGTGTCACCCTTTAACCTAGTAATTTTATTCTGAACTTTATCCTGCAGATATACTTGCATGCACACAAAATGACACCTATATAAGGTTTTCTATTGCAGCATTGTTTATAACAAAAGATTGGAAACACCCAAATGTCCATTAGTGGGGATTATTTAAATAAAATATGGAACATGCAGTTATTTGGAAAAAATATCCAAATATATAATTTGGTGAAAAAGCAAGGTGAAAAAACTGAGTATATAGCATGTTCCTTTGGTGTAACTATAAAAGGAAAGATTATATATATTTATGTTAAAAACTCTGGAAAGAGGCACAAGAAACAAAAGTTTTATGGATATGGGGCGAATGACAGATAGAGGTAGGAAGAAGACATTTTATTGCACATCTTTTCACTTCTTTATTTTCTCTAAGCTTTGATATATAACTAACATATAACATTGTGTAAGTTTAAGGTATACAATATAATAATTTGAAATATATATATTGTTAAATGATTGCCAAAATAAGGTTAGTTAACACACACATGACCTCACCTGGTTGTAATTTTTTTTGTTCTACCTGTGATGAAAATTTTTAAAATCTGCTCCCTTAACAATTTTTAAATATACAATACAGTGTTGTTAACTATAGTCACCATGCTGTACGTCACATCCTCAGAATTTATTCATCATATGTCTGAAAATTTGTACCTTTCACCCACTTTTTTCCTATCACCTTGGCAACCATCAATTTTTTCTCTGATTCTATGAGTTAATTTTTTTTTTCATTTAGATTTCACAAGAAGTGAGATGATACAGTCTTTCTCTGTCTGATTTTGAATAAAGTATAATGTCCTCAAGGCTCATCCATATGGTCACAAATAGTGGGATCATATATATATATATGACCTTTGGCACTAGACTAATGTCCACAAATCTTTATCCATTTATCCATCAATGGACAATTAAATGACTTCCATGTCTTGACTATCTATATATATAAAACCCTAATATGAAAATAGACCGAACGGCGGAACAACCGAACAACTGGTCGGTGTGCACTGACCACCAGGGGGAGTGCACAGAACATGGTGGGCATTGGCAGCAGGCAGCAGGGCATGGAACATGGCAGGGGTCAGCCATGGCAGGTTGGTGGAACAGGTGAGCAGGATCACCAGACCAAGGGAGGGCACTGGTTGCTGTCATCGGGGTGAGCCTCTGGTGGTTACTGAAAATCCCTTGCTCCCATGCACCGGGGTCCTGTCCAGTGCTTGCAGCTGCTGCTGGTGCCAGCCCCATTCGCACCCACTGCCAGTGCCGGAGCCGCTGCTCATACCCACTGCTGGCACCTGGTGCCAGCCCCAATCACTTGGCCCCGTCAGCAGGTGCGAGCTGCAGCTTCCAGCCCCACTCACCCCTCAGGGCTTCTCTACCTCCCCTGCTCCTGAGGGGCAATCAGGGCCTGCAGCTGCCTCTCACACCCGCAGCTGCTGGCTCCGATCACCTCTGAGGGCTTTGCCACTTCCCCCTGCTCCTGAGGTGTGATTGGGGCAGCAGTCGCCACTCACACCTGCTGACAGTGCCAGCCCCAATCGCTTCACGCCATCAGCGGGTGTGAGCAAGGCCAGCGCCATTAGCTCATGGGAGCAGCAGCAAAGGGAGTGGGGCTGCCGGCAGGCGGGACAGAGGGCTGAGGGGGGAAGGGCAGGGCAGGGGTGTGGAGGATGGGCCAAGATCCGTGGCCCACAGTCCCTTTCAAGGTGCACGAATTCGTGCACTGGGCCCCTAGTTATAAATAATGCTGCAATAAACATGAGGATGCAAGTTTACTCTTAGTCTAGTGCCAATCACCATCATACATCATATTTAGCTTAAGTATTTATTTTATTGCCCATGATATAAGCTTCATGATATAAATTTCAAGAGGATAGGACTTCATTCATTTATCTATTTACAATTTACTGCTGATTCCTCCAACCATACAAATGTACCTAGCCTACATTAGGAGCTTAATAACTATTTGTTGAAACAATGAGTTAATTCATGAATAAAATAAAAAACCTTTCAAGGTCACAGCAGAGCATGAGTGGTTCAAAATCCAGGTTGTTAGATTCCAGCACCTACACTTTTATTCCCTTTGCTCCTTTCATTCCCAAGTGGGTAGTTAGGTAGTGGGTTAGGCTCTTCATTCCAGTTGACAAAAGCCATTATCAATACTATTATTTAGGCAAAAATATTTAAAATATTTTAGACTCATCTATCCTTCCTCATTCAGGTTGGATTTTGACAGCTATCACAAGAGAAAGTTTGAATGTTTTGTAGAAATTCTGATGTGAGATATTCATTCTGTGTCCCCATCTATAAGTTTTTCTTGCAACTCTAATGGATGGGTCTGTCTGCTCTTTCCATGGGTGATATCTACCAGCCAATATTCATTTGCTTGTCTATTCTAGAATGTAGCTGGGAATAGATTTCAAGCTTATGGGTTTGTAATTGTCAAAATTCAGCCAGTATTCTTAAACAAGTAAAACAAACCGGACCTTTGTCACTCTCTTTTTCTGCTATTACTTTCCACCAGTTAACATGAAATTTTAAAAATAATCTAGATGTTTATCCATTCTTAATTTCATATCTTGCTAAAATTTCTGAAATAAAAATGTTAATATGTAATACCCCATAATAAAAGAGTAAAACATTTACAATTCTCAATTACTTATGGTTGTTTAAAATTAGACTATTTTCCTTAGAAGCACATTTGTAACCAAAAACTGCAACATACTAATTTTGTTCAAAATCCATGATTACCTGGCCTGATCTGGGTGGGGCAACCCAGAACTATTCTGTGCTCTTGCTCTAATAGTTACAAGTCTGGATAAATCCTCACATCTTCTAGTAAACAGAAAGGAGAAAGCAAGACTAGAACTTGCTAGTGGCATCAGGTTTTTCCTGGTCCCCTTATGCACTGTGTAGCTCAGTGTTCTGAGGATCTGGGTTGACACATGCTCACCACAATACAAGAAATTTAACCACAGGGTTCCAATGTGGTAATCTAAGTTATATTAGCAGTTATGAGACATCACTCTTTATTTCCAAATTTCCCCCATTTGTGCTTTCCAAGGTTGGCCTTGTAACTGTGCATAAATGTCAGGGCCAAGAAGTTGCTCTGAGCTCATCTGATCTGGAGAGACATGATGACCTGTCAGACTCGGATTTTGTTGCCTTTGCAAAATGCATGTATAGAAATGGGTGGCATGCAATAAAAGTGAAAAAAAAAGAATTTAAATAAATGAAAACTCTGAAGGGTAAGAAATGGAATGTGTGATGTGTCAGGGTTTAGAGAGATCATTCCACTGTTTTCCACTTCTGGGGGGTCACACTGCATACTCAGTGAGTCCAAGGGCACTCGTGTGACAATGCCCCAAGTTTCACATGATCTTGGTTGTGAGAGAGCAGCAGTCAAGGGCTCCTCAGAAAGAGCATATTTCTTCAAGGGATATATGTCAAGAGACACAGAGAGAAAGGGTGAGGATTGAGAGGAATGGGGGAGGTGATGGCCAAATGAAGGAAAATTGCAACTGTGGTTTGCAGCTGTGAGTAATGTGCTCTTTAAATCTTTTCACTTTATTTTGTTGTGTGTATGTGTGTTGTTGAAGGAGGTTCACATATGTACAGATACAATTATTTTTCTAAAAGATAATGCTATATAAACTGAAGTTATTTTTTGAGACCTGGTGAAGCACATTATTTTATAGTAGAAATTTAGTTCTATTATCATAAATTCAAAAAAAAATCAAGGTCTTGTTTTTATCTGGCCCTGGATGGTCTGTGATTGCACAACAGCTGTGACATAAAAATATGCCCTCAAGCACATGTGCTTTAAATGGTAGTATCATAGATTTCACAAAGAAACACACTCTATAATAATTGCAATCCCCAAGAATTATGAATAAGCACTGTATATAGCATAGTATTAATAGTCATAGTGTAAAATCCACAAGAAGTGCAAAAAGAAATACGCAAAAATTCATTGATAGTAGAAGACTCAGTTTATATTATATCAAAGAGACACACACACATACACAGATGAGCTACACCACAAATAATGAGGTAATTGCTATATCTCAAATTTTATACCCTAAAACCAGAGAATAACTTTTTTAGAGATGACCTAGTAATAGTCACAAAAATTGACTCTAATAATCTAGAAAGTAGATTTCAATACATATCCTATCTAATAAAAGACAAAAAGGGTAATTGACCATACCTTCGCTACACTTCCCATTGGCTTATGAGGGCAACATGCAAATTAGCTGCCAACAAAGACAGCAGTTAATTTGCACACGTAGGCTCCAAGTGGTGGAGCGAAGCCAAACATACCCGAAGCCAGCTGAGCAGCGAGGCCTCATGGTCCCGGGATCGGAGGAGCCACGAGGCCTCATGGTCCCGGGATTGGCAGAGCTGCGAGGCCTCATGGCCCTGGTGTCAAGCAGAGCAGCGAAGCCTCACAGCCCCAGGATCAGCAGAGCCGCGAAGCCTGATGGCTGGGCGGGGGGGAGGGGCGGACTCTGGCCGGAGCCCAGCCAGAGGAAGGCCTGGGTCCCGGGTGCCAGAGAAAAACTGGTGAAAGCAGCCAAGGGAAGGGAAGGCCTATTGCACAAATCTCTTTGTGCAATAGGCCTCTAGTTTTATGATAAAAATAGAAATAATATTTTCTGATCATGCAATAAAATGAGAAATTAGTAATAAAAGTAGATGCTAGAAAAAAAACAAACTTACCATCTAAAATATTTAATTTTTTTTTTTGCCCTGGCCAATGTGTCAAGGTGGTTAGAGTATCAGCTGGCACACTGAAGGGCCTCGGGTTCCATTCCCTGGGTTGTATATTCAATCCCTGGCCCAGTCAAGGCAAGTGCAGGGGGAAACCTATTGATCTTTCTCTATCTCTCTCCCCTTCTTCCCTCACTGCCACTCTCTCTCTAAAAAAAAAAAAAAAAAAATCAATGGAAAAAATATCCTCAAGTATCCTTGGGTGAGGATTAGCAACAAATTTATTTTTCCAAAACAACAAAAGTTCTTCATTTTCAGTCACTAAAAATCAAAACCAAAATAGTAGAATATTTAGAAGACAACATATATCAAAACCTATGGGTTGCCTTGGCTGGTGTGGCTCAGTTGGTTGGAGCATTGTCCCTTGCACCAAAAGGTTATGGGTTCAATTCTGGTCAGGGCACATACCCAAGTTGCAAGTTCAATCCCTGATCAATGCTTTTCTCACATTGATGTTTCTCTCTCCCTTTCCCTTTCTCTCTTTCTCTCTCTATAAAAACAAAACAAAAAACCTACGGGGAAAGATAAAAGCAGTGTTCAGAGGAAAATAGTAGCATTAGATGCTTATATTATTAAAAAGAAAATATGAAAAATGAGCATATTAAGCATACAGTTTAAGAACTTGAAAAAACAACAACAGAATGAAAGTAAGGAAAGCAGAAAGAAGAAATTACTACAAATAAAAAAAATCAATAAATTACAAAATCAAAAAATAATAATACCACTAAAGAAATTCAAGTGCTGGGTTTAGTAATATTAACATTAAAAAATACTGGAAAGATGAGGATATACATACAAATATAAAAATTAGAAATGATAATGCAAATTCAGAGTAAATTTTTTTAAATTATATAAGGCTAACTTTAAAACTTCATCCAAATAAGTGTGTGTTAATTATCAAAATTAAGCCCAAAATAGAAAAATACATTCAGATTAATTAACATAGAAGATCTAAAAGTATTAAAGATCTGCTCCCTAAAATAACCAAGTCTGGACAGTTTCACAGATTTTTACCAAAGTTGAAAGAATAGATAATTCCAGTGCTATTTAATTTGTTTCAGAGTATTCATATTCTTTTTATGCAAACAGCATAACATTGATAACAAAACTTGCCCAACATCTTATATAATAAAAGGATTATATGCAGAATGACCCTAAAAGCAGAACGACTGGGAATGATTGGTCACTATGACATACATTGACCACCAGGAGGCAGATGCTCAATGCAGGAGCTGCCCCCTGGTGGTCAGTGTGCTCCCACAAGGGGAGCTCTGCTCAGCCACAAGCCAGGCTGATGGCTGCCAGCACAGTGGTGGTGGTGGTGGGAGCCTCTCCCGCCTCCTTAGCAGCGCTAAGGATGTCTGACTGCAGCTTAGGCCTGCTCCCCGCTGGCAAGTGGACATCCCCCAAGGACTGCCAGGCTGCCAAAGGGATGTCTGACTGCCAGTTTAGGCCCTATCCCTGGGGGAGCAGGCCTAAGCCAGCAGGTGGACATTCCCCCAAGTTTCCCAGACTGCAAGAGGGCACAGGTCAGGCTGCAGGACCCCCCCCACCACCACCGAGTGCACAAATTTTTGTGCACCAGGCCTCTAGTTATCACATAAAAGAAAACTATAGGATTATTTCACATGAATACCAACATAGAAGACCTACATAAAGTCATGCAAACAGAGAAAATGTCCCTGCTAGGTCAGGATGCACTGGGGACTCTGAGATAGACAGAATCTATAGTGAATGTGTGGTCCTTTATTATCTATCACACTCTAAAGCACTGCCTGGAACTTTGGCAGAGCCTGATATAATACTCCAGAGGAAGGACCCTGACTCCTATGCAGAGGAAGTTTTATGCCACAATGCTATAGAGGCACCAGCCCCTTGCCTGATGTGATCAAGGACCAAGAATCAATATGGTGTAATGGAAACTTGGCTTCAGTTCTATTCTGCCAACCCAAGGTTCATGGACTAGGAGGGAAAACATCAGAATCTCCTCTGTTGAGAAAGAAATTGGAAATCAAACCTTGAAGCTAGAGCTATATGAAGGAGCAAGGTAACAGCAGGATTTGTCATATTGTTCCAGTCACCTATCAAAATGCCAGAGAGCTGTTATTGTAATCCCCCTGAGTTAGAGGGAGAAAGTTGTCCCCTCCTCAGTTCTTGTTTTCTCTTGGGAATGAATTCAAATGAGTTACTCCAGATAACTGTATTGTGTTAAAGTGAATTTAGTAAGAAAGTAATTTATTAAGAAAGCAAAACATGCAAATTTATTAAAGGAGTAAGGAAAGCAAATATATCACCCAGCATAAAACTCAGATTGGCTCTCAGAATTCCCAAGAGCCAGTGGGATGGGACATTTCTACCTTATATACTTTTATGTCTTTAAATCTTAAAATTCCTCTGCCAGACATCTTGATACAGATTAATTTTCAAGGTCCTCCTTTTACTTCGTTATGGCTTTCTCAGAATTTGTGAGAAGCACTTGGCAATTTTATCTTGTCAAACCCTGAGACTGCTGGCTTTTCTTTTAGGGGATAGGATAAGATAAGATTGCACTCATCCTTCCCCATCCCCATCTTCTCTTACATTATTAGGAGAGACATTAACCATTTGCTCTCAAGTGTCCTTGACTGGGGGAAGATAAGGGCTTGCTATTTACAAGCTGGCTGTAGACTGGCAAACTGCTTGGCCTTGTTTAATTTTATTATCTCAGTTTCCCTACTCCTACTGCCTTGGAATTTTTCCTAGTTTCTTGCTATCCAAATATATAAAAGCCTAAACCATCAAATGATCGGTCGACTAGTCGACTGGTCGCTATGATGAGCACTGACCACCAGGGGGCAGATACTCAATGCAGGAGCTGCCCCCTGGTGGTCAGTGTGCTCCCATAGTGGGAGTGCCACTCAGCTGATTGACCTGTCCCAGGAGCCCACCAGCCTGGCGGCAGCCACTCACTCCCTCAGTAGTCCTGCAGGTCCAATCTCTTCCAATCTCTGGAGAATGGGCCAGGCACCGACGGACAAGTAGGCAGGGGTGGCAGGCAGTGTGGGACTATCAGTTTCAGCCCGATCTCCACAGGCCACTCCAAGGGACCCCACCATGCACAAATTCTTGCACCGGGCCTCTAGTCTTGTAATAATATCAGCACTCAGTTTAGGGAAAATAGCAGCTCCTATCTTAGTATAATCAGGAGCTTGATCCAGACCTTGCAGTTGACAAGCATTGATGCCATGAAAACTGGACTATTACTACTTTACATGTTGCTTGAAAGAGTAGCTCCTTTTCTGGAGACCAGGTTTCCATAGATCAGTCTTGGACAGATTAACCTTTACTTCTCAATTAGTCCACAGAGTCCAGGAAAATACTGAAATAATAATATGCCACAGACAAGTGGGCTTATCTCAAGAATTCAAGGATGGTTCAATATTAGAAAATCTATTGATATTATTTACCATATAAAAATGTCAAAAGAAAAAAAAGTATGTGATCTCCATAGATAACTAAAGTTTTATAAAATCAAATAACCAAAATTCATTCTTGTATTTAAAAGCAATAATTGATGAGGAGATGAATTCTTTGGTGATAACATTTTTTAAAAATTCAGAAACAAAAAAGAAAGATGTCCTTTATCATCACTTTTATTTAGAATTGTTCTACAGATACTAGAAAGTCAATTAGAGAATAAAAAAGAAATTAAAATTAGAAAATTAAAAATAAAATAATTATTATTTGCAGATGATATTGTTATTTTACTAGGAAATCTAACAGCTGATCTAAAGTTATTACAAACAATAGCTAAAAATGGCTGAGTAGAAGTTTCTATAATAAGTACATTTTAAAAAACATGATGAGGCTCTCTGACCATGATCTGGCGCTGCGCGTTCCTTGCGGGGACGCTGTTCGCCTGGAGCGGGAGTGGCTTGGCGGGCCGGCTCGGCAGGGCGGCCTCGAGGACTTGGGGTAAGCATGTCGTGGACTTGGGGGAAGCCGGCAGCTGCTCCCGTGCATCAGATCCAGGAAACCATTTCTGACAACTGTGTAGTGATTTACTCAAAAACATCTTGTTCCTACTGCAACATGGCAAAGAAGCTTTTTCACAACATGAACATAAACTACAAAGCGGTGGAACTGGACCTGCTTGAATATGGAAGCCAGTTTCAAGACGCACTTCCCAAGATGACTGGCGAGAGAACCATGCCAAGAATATTTGTCAATGGGACTTTTATTGGAGGTGCCACCGACACCCACAGGCTTCACCAGAAAGGGAAACTGCTTCCACTGGTTCATCAGTGTTATTTGAAAAAAAGCCAGAAGCATTTTGGTGACAGTATTTGAGGCTGTCTCACTATGTGAACAATCTTCATGAAAACGTTAAAATAATGAACAATAAATCACTGAGGAAATCTCAAAAAAAAAAAACAACCTATAATGAAATAAAAGTTACCATTTGTGAAAGTAATAAAAAATACCAGAAATATAATAAATAAGAGATTTCTAAGACTGGAATGTCACTGACAGATAAAAATAGAGACTTGAACAAAAAAATGTATTTTCTCCTAAATCCAAATATCCATTTAACATGACCCAATAAATACCAACATGATAGTTTGTACTAAATAAATTAATTTTTTAAATTATTATAAAAAAACAAACATAGCCAAGAATTTTATCAATGAGAACTAGGCACTACTTGACATTGAAACTATTATGTAGTTATAATATGGATTATGAATATATAGATTAGAAAAGCAGAATAGAGTACCCCAAAACAGGCCAAAATAATTACAGGAATATAGTATTTCAGATCAGTGGAGAAAAGATTTATTATTCATTAGCAAACAACTAGACAATAATTTGTTAAAACAATAAAGTTGGATTGCTATCTTACATGTCATACCAAAATAATGTCCAGGCAAATTAAAGATTTAAACATGAAAAATAAATTGAAACAAGAAAGCACTAGGGAAAAAAAAATCCCATAGGACTTAAAAAAAATAATATCATGGTAAAGAAGTCTGTTTTATGTTTTACATAAACCCAGAGTGACATCAGCATCATGGCAGTGTGAGAGAACCTTCATATCACTCTCTTTAAAGTTACAAATTGGATAGCTATAACTCAACAGTGCATTCCCTGCTCAACACATACATATGTCTGAAAGATCTGTGCATTGAGACATCTGAAGGTAGGCATATCAAAATGAACAAGGGAGATGGGATGGGGGGAAGGACAGGGATGGGAATCACAGTATGATGCTCACTATAGCAAATGTGATAGCAGTGAAAGGTCAGGGTGCAACCCCCACTGGGCAAATAGGAGGGTCAGAAACAGGAATGGAGCCTGGGTGGCAAGCATACATTGAGGCTGAGCCCAGGGTAAGGGGCAGAGAAGTGATGCATAGGGTGACAGCATGTCACAAACTACCATCACCAGACAAAGAAATTTTCAAATGAGGGAACCTGCCCCGCTTCCGTTCCTTTGTGGTCTGCTCAGCAGTAAAAGCCACACTCAGAAAATTGTGAAAAGTCAGAAAACAACTTTCTAGCCTAAGTAGTTGGTACTCAGTGGAGCTAAACCCACTAGAAATAACAGAGCTGCAGATGTGCAAGCCTGCTTCTCTCACCTGTGTAGCAGAGCCTGGTAGAAGCAACTGAGTCAACATTCAGAGCAGCTCTGCTGGCAGATTCTAGCCAGAAAGGCAGTGCCATGAATACACAGTCCAGGAGACCTATACCCAAGACCAAGATAACCAGGTGATTAAGGGGTCACCCGCCTCCTCAGTGAATACCTGGCATTTTCCAAGGTCAAGACAACACTGCCCCACAGAGATCCCCAAAGCCCCAGTCATGCAGGTAAGAGGAAATGAAAACTTGAGCTTCAGAGAAGGAAGATGGCTGCCAATGGGATGGCAGACTGCAAGATAGTGGGGGAGAGTGGATGTTGTTGGAAGCCTGAAAATCCCATGAATCTACAACAACGGCACCCAGCAAACAGCTGCGAACGCAGGAACACCAGTCCCCAAGTGGTGTGAGCATGTGGATTCGAAGGATCTCTGAACCCCATCACGGAAAGGTCAGATTTCGCCTGGGATAAGGAGAGAGAGAACTACATAACCAGACACCCGGAGAAGAGAGATCATGGGGAGACAAAGAAATAGCCCGCATATGAAAGAAAAGCAGGCATCACCAGAAAAGGAAGTAAACGAAATGGAGGCAAGCAACCTGTTAGAGAAAGAATTCAGAGAAATGGTCATAAGGTGGATGAAAAGAATGGAAGACAAATTCAACAATATGTGTAAGAACCAAGAGGAAATGAAGAAGAACCAAGAAGAAATGAAAAATGATATCACTGCTATAAAGAACTCAATAGAAAGCATCAACAGCAGACTAGAAGAAGCAGAGGACCGCATCAGTGAGCCTAAAGACAAGGTAGGAAAAAATACCCAAGCAGAGAAGCTTATAGAAAAAAAAAATTAAAAAGCAAGAGTAGAGCCTAAGGGAACTTTGGGACAACACGAAACGAAACAACATCCACGTAATAGGGGTGCCAGAAGAAGAGGAAACTGAACAAGGAATAGAGAATCTGTTTGAAGAAATAATGACAGAAAACTTCCCTGATATCAGAAGAAAAAGCTCACACGGTCCAAAAAGCTCACACAGTCCCAAACAAGATGAACCCCAAAAGATTGATAACAAGACACATTATAATTAAATTTTGGCCAGTGGTGCAGCAAAGCCTCATGGCCCCGGGGCCAGTGGTGCAGCGAAGCCTCACAGCCCCAGGGCCGGCAGCATGGCTCCAACACCCAGGCTGTCAGGCTTCACTCCGCCGCTTGGAGCCTACATATGCAAATTAACCACCATCTTTGTTAGGTTAATATGCATACTCTCCTGATTGGCTGGTTAGCATAGCAAAGGTATGGTCAATTTACATGTTTGTCTATTATTAGGTAAGATTGGCAAACACCAACGATAAAGAAAGAATCTTAAAAGTGGCGAGAGAGAGACAGAAAGTTACCTACAAAGGATCCCCCATCAGACTAGCCACTGATTTCTCAACAGAAACACATCAGGCAAGAAGAGAATGGAATGAAATATACAAAGTCATGCAAAGCAGGGGTCTGAATCCAAGAATACTGTACCCAGCAAGGCTATCAATCAAAATTGAGGGTAAAATCAGGAGCTTCACAGACAAAAAAGGACTAAGGGAGTTTATTACCACCAAACCAGCAATGCAAGAAATGCTAAAGGGTCAGCTGTAAAAAGAAAAAATAGGAAACAAAGAAGGAACACAGGGGTAAAGAATAAAAATGGCGACAAACAAGGCAACAAACAAGTATCTATCAATAAAAACTTTAAATGTAAATGGATTAAATGTCCCAATCAAAAGACATAGGGTAACTGAGTGGATAAGAAAACATGACCCATATATCTGCTGTCTACAAGAAACCCACTTCAGAAAAAAAGACACACACAGACTGATGCTGAAGGAATGCAAAAAGTTTTTTCAGACAAATAGAAATGAAACAAAAGCTGGGGTAGCAATACTTATATCTGACAAATTATATCTCAAAGTGAAGGACATTAAAAGAGATAAAGAAGGCCACTTCATAATACTAAAGGGAGCAATCCAACAAGAAGAAATAACTCTGGTAAACATATATGCACCTAATACAGGAGCACCCAAATATATAAAAAAAAAACCTTCCTTTTGGAGGATATCAAGGGAGAGATTGACAGCAATACAATCATAGTAGGGGACTTTAATACCCCACTATCACCATTGGACAAATCCTCTAAACAAAAAATCAGCAAAGAAACATAAATCCTAAATGATGCACTAGATCAGATGGAATTAATTGAATCTTCAGAACATTTCAACCCAAAGCCACAGAATATACATCCTTGCCTAGCTTCCAGAGAACCATCCAGAATAATGTTTGACCAAATATCTGGCACCATGGCCTACCCAAGTAGACACATGAAATTAACTATGACAACATGTAGCAGCTGGTTTCACCTAGAAACAAGTTGTAATGGAGAAAAGAATTCGTTCTCCACAATGTCCAGATTCTTCTGAGTTCCTGTGCAGGCCAGGTAGAATGTTATAAAGGAAGGAAAGGCAACGTCTATTGAGGGAATACCTCCAGGATGTCGGGCTGTATCTCTTTTAGTTACTATGGCATTCTAGTGGCTAAGCCAGTGCCTGGCATACACAATGTGTGCTCAGTCTGTACTGGCGGAATGAGAAGGTATACCAGATGCTTATGTCTCCCACCACAGCTGAGAGGCACAAGCTTTATCAAAAGAATGGTCTGTCCACAAAGGCATAAAACTGGAAATCAACTACAACAAAAACAATCCAAAAAAATCAAACACATGGAGACTAAATAGCATGCTATTAACAACGACTGGGTTACCAGTGAGATCAAAGAAGAAATAAAAAACATCATGGCAACAAACGACAATAAAAACACAACAATCCAAAATCTATGGCACAGAGCGAAATCAGTCTTGAGAGGGAAGTTCATAGCTCTACAAACCTACTGCAAAAAACAAGACACAATGATAATAAATTACCTAACCCTACAACTCAAAGAGTTAGAAAGAGAGCAACAAGAAAAGCCCAGTGTAAGCAGAGGAAGGAAATAATAAAAATCAGAGCGGAGATAAATGACATAGAGACCAAAAAATCAATACAAAAGATCAACAAAACCAAGAGCTGGTTCTTTGAAAGGATAAACAAGACTGATGAACCTCTAGGCAGGCTCACCAAGAGAAAAAAGAGAGGACCCAAATGAACAAAATCAGAAATGAAAGAGAAATAACAACATACCCCACAGAAATACAAAGGATTGTTAAAAAATACTATGAACAACTCTATTCCAACACAC
>NW_006282259.1:326498-327278 GCF_000327345.1 Myotis davidii
AATGTGCCAACAAATTTGATAAAGTTGCAGGACACAGAGTCAATATTCAAAAATCAGTTGCATTTCTAAATGCTAACAATAAACTATCAGAAGGAGAAATTAAGAAAAAATCCCATTCACCACTGCATCAAAAAAAAAACAAAAAAACCTAGGAATAAACTTAACTAAGGAGGAGAAAGAGCTATACACTGAAAGCTATAAAACACTGGTAAAAAATGAAAACGACAAATAAATGGAAAGATGTTCCATGTCCATGGATTGAAAAATTAATATATTGAAAATTTCCATACTACCCAATGGAACCTGCAGATTTAATGCAATCCATTTTCACAGAAATAGAAAAAAAAAAAAAACCCTGAAATTCGTATGGAACCACAAAAGACCTTGAATAACCACAGCAACCTTGAGAAAGAAGAACAAAGTAGGTGGGATCTCAATACCAGATTTCAAGCTGTATTACAAATCCACTGTTCTCAAAACAGCCTGGTACTGGCACAAGAACAGACATATAGACCAATGGAATAGAATAGAGAACCTAGATATCAACCCAAACCACTATGGTCAATTAATATTTGACAACGGAGGCAAGAACATACAATGGAGTCAAGGCAGTCTCTTCAATAAATAGTGTTGGGAAAATTGGACAGATACATGCAAAAAAATAAAAATAAAAATGAAACTAGACCACCAACTTACACCATACACAAGAATAAACTGAAACTGGATAAAAGACTTAAATGTAAGTCATGAAACCATAAAAATCCTAGAAGAAACCATAGC
>NW_006282259.1:328084-335937 GCF_000327345.1 Myotis davidii
GGATAGATACAGAAGCAGTAAAGCATCGAACAGACTGTCAAATTACAGTGGGAAGGCTGAGGAGTGTTGGGGATGGGGAGAAGAGATAAACCAAAGGACTTGTATGCATGCATATAAGCACAACCAATGGACACAAGACACTGGGGGGATGGGATGAGGGCATGCGACAGAGGTTAGGGGAGGCTGAGAGAAGATTGATGGGGCGGGGGAAGGAGATGTATGTACTACTATGTGTAATATTTTAAACAATAAATTTAATTCCCACAAATACCCAGGCAGAGAAATAATCTGTCAAACACAATGAATAACCAATGTGACAAGGGTGTTCAGAAATAAAACAAAACAATCTCCAGAAAATAAAGACATGGAAAACTGTGATTTAAATGACAGAGAATTCAAAGAAAGTCCTCTATTATCAATCTACTAAACAGTGAAGACTCAAATACTGCAAATAATAATAATAATAATAATAATAATAGCAATAATAATATTTAATTCCCACAAATACCCAGGCAGAGAAATAATCTGTCAAACACAATGAATAACCAATGTGACAAGGGTGTTCAGAAATAAAACAAAACAATCTCCAGAAAATAAAGACATGGAAAACTGTGATTTAAATGACAGAGAATTCAAGATCGCAGTTCTGAAAAAAATTCAACGAGGTACAGGAAACATCAGAAAGCAATTTAATAAGCTCAGAAATAAAATCAGGGTAATAGAGACCATTATAAACTTTTGAACAATGGGCAGGAGGTAGGGGGGTAAGAGATCAACCAAAGGACTTGTATGCATGCATATAAGCATAACCAATGGACATAAGACACTGGGGGATAGGGGAGGCTAGGGGACTATCTTGGGCAGGGGGGAAAAATGGACACATATGTAATACCCTTTGTAATACTTTAAGCAATAAAAAAAGAAAGAAATAAAATCAATAAACAAAAGGGATACTTCACCAAAGAGGCTGAAACTATACAAAAGAACCAAACAAAAATTCTGGAGCCAAACAACTCAATATATAAAATGAAGAATAAACTAGGGTATCTAAGAATAATTTAGAAAATAGAGCAGACCAGATGGACAAAAAAATTAATGATTTTGAAGACAGAAATCTAGAAATGATTCAGTTCTAAGAGAAAATAATCAAAAGAAAATAAATAAAATGAAGAAATCTATAAGAACTACCTGACTCTATTATAAAGAGCAATATTAGAGTAGTGGTTATGCCAGAGTAGAAGAGAGGGGAAAGGGAGCAAAAAGACTATTTTAAAAAAATAATCACTGAGAATTCTCCAAGCCTGTGGAAAGAACTGATATCTCGAATCCAAGAAGCTAAGAGAACACCAAATTATCTTGATCCAAAAAGGCCTTCTCCAAAACATTATATTAAAGGTAAAAAAATAAATGACAAAGAAAGAATTCTCAAGGCAGGCAGGGAAAAGAAGATGGCAACCTATAAAGAAAACCTCATTATATCATCATCAGATTTTCAGCAGAAACCCTACAAACTAGGACAGAAAAGAATCAAATATTCAGATTTTTGAAAGAGAGAAATCACCAGCCAAGAATAATATATCCAGCAAAGTTATCCTTTGGATATGAAAAAGAAATAAAGGCTTTTGCAGACATACAGAAGTCAAGGGAATTTACTACCATAAAACCTGCATTACAAGAAATGCTAAAAGGTGTTCTTGCATGTTAACAAATAAAAAGGCAAAAAGATACAAAACTATGAGTATAATGACTAACAGACAGCAGCAGGAAATTGCAAACTTTATTCAGAATAAGGTATTAAGCAGTAAAGTATAATATAAAGGTTAAATGAGGTAAAATCATTTTTAAAAAAGACAATAGCTACTGCAACTTGGAAATGAACACACAGCATAAAAAGGGATAATCTGCACTAATAAAAGAGAAACATGCAAATTAACCATCACTCCACCACTCTGCCACACCCACCAACCAATCAGAGTGACTATTCAAATTAACCCAACAATGATGGCAGTTAATTTGCATATGCAGGTGCAGAGCGAAGACTGAGATGACTTAAGATGGCGGCAGCCACGGAGCTGGAGCAAGCAGGAGGCTTGGGTTGCTCCTGATGAAGGACGAAGCTAAGCTTCTCGATGGCCCTGTGCTAGGTTCAAGGAGTGGCTGGGGTCCAGTCACCCTGAGCTCCACTCAAGGAGTGGCTGGGGGCCTGGGTCACAGGGGGCAACCCAGGCTTCCAGTCCACCCTGGGCTCCGCTGGAGGAGCTGGGAAATAAAAAAGGAGGGGCTGGGAGCAGCTGGAGCGGAGAAGCCAAGCCCCACTGCTGCAGCCGGACCAAAGGCCTGGGTCCCGGATGCCAGAGGGAAACCACTGCCAGCAGCCAGGGGATGAAAGGCCTATTGAGCAAATCTTCATGCCACGGGCCACTAGTTTATGATAAAAAATAAAGGCGGGGGGGGAGTACTGAACTTACACAGGTGAATGGAGATAAGATTCAAGAAGAAGGACTATTGTACATGTAAACTTTTTTTTTTCATAAAAAAAATCTAGAACTGAGTCACATAACATAAAAAAGAGGAAATGGAAGGGGAAATCATAGAATATCACCAAACTAAAATAACAGAAACACAAGGGAAAAGTAACAATAGGGACATAGAGCTACCAGAAAACAAAAAATAAAATGGCTGTAAGAACTCCTTATACATCCATAATCACCCTAAATGTAAATGGACTGAACTCACCAATTAAAAGGCACAGAATACCGGGATGGATTAAGAAGCAAAACCCAACTATATACTCCCTTCAGGAGACATATCTCAGCTATAAGACAAACATAAACAAGAAGGAAGTGGTATAGCATATTAGTCAGAGAAAAGCAGGTGTAGCCATGCTTATATCAGACAAAGTATATTTAAAGATAAAAAAGGTAACAAGAGACAAAGACAGTTATTTTATAATGATAAAAGGGACAACACATCAAGAAGACATAACACATTAGTATATATGCACTCAACCTTAGAGCACCGAAATATATAAAGCAACTACTTAAAGAACAAAAGCAAGAATCTGACAAAAATACAATTATAGTGAGAGATCTACCTAGCCAATGGACAGGAATGGATAGATTATCCAAACAGAAAATCAATCAATGAGGAAGTATCAGCCTTAAATAACACATTAGAGCAAATAAACATAATTGTTATTAATGTTATTTACAGAGCTTTTCATCCCTGAACACCAGACTATATATACTTTTTTAGGGCATATGGAATAGTCTCAAGGATAGGACATATGTTGGGGAACAAAACTAGCCTCAAAAAATTTAATTGAAATCATACCACACATTTTTCTGAACACAATGCTTTGAAATGGAAAATCAACAGCAAGGAGAAAGCTGGAAAAATCATAAATATGTGGAAATTAAATAACATACTATTAAGGAATGACTGAGTTAAGGAAGAAATAAGAAAACACATCAAAAGATACATAGAGATAAATGAGAGCATCAATACAAAATATCAAAGTTTTGGGGATGCAGCAAAAGTGGTAAAGGGGCCTACCTCAAGAAATAAAAAAAAAATCTCAAACAACTTAACAATTCATCTCAAAGAACTAGAGAAAATAGCTCAAAGTCAGTAGAAGGAAGGAAATAATAAAAATTAGAGCAGAAAGTGAAGTCCGGCAAAGACAAATACTGTATAATTTCACTTACGTATGAAATCTAAAAAACAAAACAAACAAGAGTCTCATAGATATAGAAAACAAATTGATGGTTACCAGAGGTAAAAAGAGTTGGGAGGAAGATGAAATAGGTAAAGGGGATTAAGAAGTACACACTTCCAGTTATAAAATAAATACATCATTGGGTTGTTACATACAGCATTGGGAATATAGTCAACAACAGTGCAGTAACTTTATATTATGACAGATGGTAATTAGACTTATTGTAGGGATATTTTGGAATAATTTCTTAAGTAAAAGATAAAAAAAAAAGTGAAGGAGTGTTGTTCGCTTCAGCTGAGGACATTCAGAAAGCCAAGAGACATATGAAAACATGCTCAAAGTCACTAATCATCTGAAAGATGCAAATCAAAATGATAATGGAGGTACCATCTCACACCTGTCAGAATGGCTATCATCAACTAATGACAAGTGCTGGTGAAGTTGTGGAGAAAAAGGAACCCTCATGCACTGCTGGTGGGAATGCAAACTGGTACAGCCACTGTGGAAAACAGTATGGACACAGACACTGGGGCAGTGGGGGCTTGACCTGGGGGATGGAAGTGGCCGGAGGGCGGTGGGTCAATTGGGGAAAAAGGAGACATATGTGATACTTTAAACAATAAAAAAATATGGAATACCGCAATTTGCAACAACATGAATGGACCTTGAGAATATCATGCTAAGCAAAATAAATCAGACAGAAAAGAAAAAAGAACCACATGATTTCACTCATATGTGAGATATAAAACAGAAAGCAAGAAACAAAAGAAACAAACTCATAGAAGCGGACAACAATAGGGTGGTTACCAGAGAAGTAGAGTTGAGGAGGGTGGGGTAAAGGAGGAAGAAGGCCAAATATATGATAACAGAGAGAGACTAAACTGCATGTGACATACAGTTCATGTATCATAGAATTATACACTTGAAACTTACCTTATTAACCAATGTTCCCCAAATAAAGTTAATTTACAAATTTTCACACAAACCCAGAGGCAAATTTTAAAAAAATGATAAATTTTACTATATACAAAATTTAAAATTATACCCAGGAAAAACTTTCATAAACAAAAATCAAAATGCTGAGCAACAGTCTGAGGGAAAACATTTGCAACTCAGGACTAATAAAACAAAGGACTAATTTTCCTAATACACAATGGAAAAAAATGACCAGACCAATGGAAAAATGGGCAAAGACTATTAATATAGAATTCACCAAAAAGGGTATATAAGTGATTCTTAACCATACAAAAAGATGCCCAACCTCACTCAAAGTAAGAAATGAAAACCAAAACTACACTGAGATATGCCTTTTCACTTAGGAAGCTGGCAAAGGTAAAACATGTGGACAACCCACTGCATGGGTTAGAATGTGGGTGAAGAGGATTCTCGTGAACTGCAGCTGTTCATACAGACAGACCTTTCGGGGGGTGGAAATTGAGCCATATCTATGAAAATTAAAAACGCACAGTTCTCTTGATTCAGCAATTGTACCTCGGATATTTATTCTACATATAGAGTCATGCACATGTAAAATTAGGTATGTGCAAAATCATTAATTGCATATTGTAATAGAAAAATAATGCAAGCAACTCAATAGAAGACTGGATAAATTAATTATGATTCATGGTTGCACACTTAAAATAGACATCTCTGTGCACTGATATAAACAATCTTAGAGACACATCCTTTGGTTTAAAAAAATAAAGCAATGTGCAGACCAATGTGTCTAATAATTTACCCAAAAAAAGAAAAAATAAAGTGCGCTCACCTGTGCTTCCCTAGTGAGAGGATGTCTCATCCTCCAGAACATGTGAAGTAGCCAAGCTTCCTCGTGGCTGGAGGGCAGGGGTGGAGAGACTCATGTTTCACTGTAAATGCTTTATAGTTTTAATTTTAACTAATAGATACAAGACATTTCTAAAGAAAGAAAAAGCATGTGTCTGTTTTGTTCTTTGTTCTCAAAGTCAACGAGGACAAATGCTTTAGCAGGGATGTTGGAGGGAGCTGTGGAGAGAAACCATGGGAGATGGGAAACACTGGAGATGGAAAACACATCTATTAATTTATCCAGATATTACCCTACTCCCTCCTGCCAATATTTCATCCACATCATTTCCTTCAGGAGTCGCACAGCCCTGTGAGCTCACTATTCATAGCACTTTCATTTCGCTCATAGCAGGGTGTGAGGAGCCCTAGCAGAGATCTGGCAGGTGTCCATGCTGCTGGCCCTGTCTCTCACCCCACCATCCTTTTATGCAGTCATGTGCCTGGGAGGGAACCCAGAAAGAGAGAGACATGAGGGAAGTATGCACAATGAGACAAATGGCCTGGTGCCTGTCCCTGTCTGCTAGTTTACCCTCGTGGAGATGGACATCGGAGTACCTGGTACACAGACAGCGTGACCTGAGGTCTGGGGGACTAGTGACCTGGAGGGTGGCTCTTCTCCAGAGCTGAACATCCGCTTGGCCTTGGCACCCTGAGGTCTCAGCCATGCAGTGCGAGTGCTGCAGTGCCCCATGGAACAGCCTTCCCATAGAGGGCACCTCTGGGCTTGGAACAGCAGGTCTCAGTGGGAAGGCCAGAGCAGGGGAACACCTTCTGAACTGAATGTGTGCCCTTACCGCCCCCCACACCCCAAAAAAATGTATATGTGAAGCCATAACCCCCAGGGTGGCGTGTTTGTGGATGGGACCTCTAAGGAAGTAGTTCAGGTTGAATGAAGTCAGAAAGGGTCCTGGACCACATGGATTCCCATCCTCACGAGAAGGGACACCAGAGAGCTTTCCCTCTCTCTGAACCATGTGAGGACATGGTGAGCAGGCACTGTCTGCAACCAGAGGGGAGGTCTCATCAGAAACCAAGTTAGCCACCACCTTCACCTTGGACTTCCAGCCTGCAGAACTGTGGAAACTAAATTTCTGGTATGTAGGCCACCTAGTCTGGGGTAATTTGTTAGAGCAGCTTGAGCAGACTAATACAGACACCCTACTGGAATTCACACAAATATAATAGGACAACACTAAATGGGGACTGAGGTTCTATAGTGATGCAGGCAGAAGCTTAAAACCAGAGATATTTAAGAATTCATGCTAATTCAATATTTTTATTTTTTTATTTATAAAATTTATTTATTGTCTAAAGTTTTACATATGTCTCCTTTTCCCCCAATTGACC
This sequence comes from Myotis davidii, assembly GCF_000327345.1. Lineage (NCBI taxonomy): Eukaryota > Metazoa > Chordata > Mammalia > Chiroptera > Vespertilionidae > Myotis > Myotis davidii. The sequence continues at coordinate 334,977 of NW_006282259.1, forward strand.
CCCGTTCCACCCTCTTGGCAATTCCCACCCCAGGCAAGCCCCCACCGCCCCAGTGTCTGTTTCCATTGGTCATGGTAATATGCATGCATATAAGTCCTTTGGTTGCTCTCTAACCCACCCCCAACCCCCCTTTACCATTTGTTTCTGGATCTATTCTTGTTCATCAAATTATGTTGATCATTATATCCCACATGTGAGTGAGATCTTGTGATATTTATCTTTTTCTGACTGGCGTATTTTGCTTAGCATAATGCTCTCTAGTTCCATCCATGCTGTTGCAAATGATAAAAGTTCCTTCTTTTTTATAGCGGCGTAGTATTCCATTATTCCATTGTGTAGATGTACCACAGGTTTTTGTTTGTTTGTTTGTTTGTTTGTTTGTTTAATCTTCCTACTAGAGGCCCAGTGCATGAAATTCGTGCACTGGTAGGATATATTTTTTTAATCTTTATTCTTCAGATTATTACAGATGTTCCTCTTTTTTCCCCCCATAGCTCCCCTCCACCCGGTTCCCACCTCACCCTATGCCCTCACTCCCCCACACTGTCCTTGAACATAGGTGCAATATTTTTGTCCAATCTCTTCCCACACCCCCATACCCTTTTCCCCACAAGCATTGTTAGTCTGCTCCCTGACCCTTATTCTATTACATTAACCAGTTTATTCTGTTCATCAGATTTTTTATTCACTTGATTTTTAGATTAACTTGTTGATAGATGTGTATTTGTTATCACATTGTTGTTCATAATTTTCTATCTTTACCTTTTTCTTCTTCTTCCTCTTCTTAAAGAATACCCTCCAGTATTTCATATAATACTGGTTTGGTGGTGATGAACTTTAGCTTTTCCTTATCTGTGAAGCTCTTTATCTAACCTTCTATTCTGAATGATAGCTTTGCTGGATAAAGTAATCTTGGTTGCAGGTTCTTGCTATTCATCACTTTGAATATTTCTTGCCACTC
>NW_006282259.1:336148-337846 GCF_000327345.1 Myotis davidii
CCATTGGGTGTTTTTTCTTCCTCATATTTCAAATCTTTAACTTGATTCTTGGGATCCTCTAGTCTACTGTTGAATCTCTGTATATTATTCTTTATTTCAGCTAGTGTATGCTCAGTTTCTGACTGGTCCTTTTCCATTTTTTTTGCATTCTCACTAAGATACTTGAAGGACTCTCTAAGTTCCTCTGAGGTTTCTAGGAGATTCTTGAGAGCTTGTTTGGAGGTTCTAGCAGGGGAGCACAGCTACTTGTATACCCTTGACTGAAGACTGGTCCTCTCCTCAGGGGGGAAGGTCGTCCTCTTCGACCGAGTGTGCAGCTTCGGGAGGGACGTACATGGATCGGTGAGGGAGGAGGGGGACACCCGCCTAGCCAGCCAGATCAGCTGAATCAACCCTGGCAATCAATGGGGTGACAGATGTCGCAGCCAGATCGCCCTCCCATCCTCTAGGAGATTCTTGAGTAACCTTATAACTGTGGTTTTGAACTCTATATCCAGTATTTTGCTTTCTTCCATTTCTTTCATTTGTGACATGTTTCTTTGTCTCTGCATTTTGGCTGCTTTCCCTGTGTTGATAGAGTGGCCTTGTGTGGTAGGTGTCCTATAGCGCCCAGTGGCTCAGCCTCCCCAATCACCTGAGGTGGACATTCTTGGCCTGTGTACACAGTCTTGTTGTAGTTAAGCCTTGATTGCTATTAGTATCACTGGGAGGAAAAAACCTCCAGGCCAATTGGCTGTGAGGACCAGCTGTGTCTACAATGGAAGAGCTTCTGTGCAGGATACACCTTTATCAGGCATGACTTGCTTCAGTGGAGCTTTGGTGCTCACTGAGTCTGACCCTTGAGTGTGTCGCTTATGAATGTGAAGAGTTGCAATCTGGTATGATCTCACACTGACCACTGAGTACACTGGGTCTTGGATCTCCAAGGAAGTGCAAAGTCAGCCACTTCCAAACCCTCTTTGTATCGGGTTTGGAAGTGCCCAGAGGAGGCCTAGCTGTGAAGCAAGGCAGGCTTCTGCTGCTGCCTGGTTGACAGGTTTTAGGCTGAGAAAGGACAGGCCATTCATATGCAAAAGCCACTGCACACAGCTTGGGTGGGGTTGTAAATTGGGTGGGGCAGCATCTCAGGGAATCACCAGGGTGGGGCCAACAACAATGGCTGTCAATCAGCCCTGCAATGGAGAGGTCCCGGTGCAGGAACAATGACTGTTGCCAGCACCTCCATCTGAAAGAAAGCCGCCCTTGCATTCTGGCCCAATGCCAGACTGTCCAGTTTCTCCCTGTATGTGTCTGGGTCCCCAGAGTCTTTCACGAAACTGGAGTTCAGAGAAATTGGGAGCTTGTATCTCCCTCCGGATTAAAAAAGCAGCATACCCAGGTGCCAGCCCGTTCCATGTGCCACCACACCTCCTACCAGTCTCAATGTGCTTTCTTCTTTACTTCTAGTTATAGGACTTCCACTCAGCCAGCTTTCCTGTGGTTTGGATGATAGTTGTTCTGTCTTTTGGTTGTAATTTTGGTGTGGTTGTGAGAGGCAGCAAGTATAGTTGTTTGCCTATGCACCATCTTGGTTCTCTCCTGTACCACGGTTTTTTAATCCACTCATCTGCTGATGGGCACTTAGGCTGTTTCCAAAACTTAGCTATTGTAAATTGTGCTGCTATGAACATAGGGGTGCATATATCCTTTCTGATTGGT
>NW_006282259.1:337971-342350 GCF_000327345.1 Myotis davidii
TTTTAATCCACTCATCTGCTGATGGGCACTTAGGCTGTTTCCAAATCTTAGCTATGGTAAATTGTGCTGCTATGAACAAAGGGGTGCATATATCATTTCTGATTGGTGTTTCTGGTTTCTTGGGATATAGTGCTAGAAGTGGGATTACTGGGTCAAATATGGGAGTTCTTTTGTAACTTTTTGAGGAAACTCCATAGTGTTCTCCACAATGGCTGTACCAGTCTGCATCCCCACCAGCACCGCACAAGGATTCCTTTTTCTCCACATCCTTGCCAGCACTTGTCGTTTGTTGATTTTTTGATGATAGACATTCTGACAGGTGTGAGATGGTATCTCATTGTTGTTTTGATTTGCATCTCTCGGATGATTAGTAACTTTGAGCATGTTTTCATATGTCTCTTGGCCTTCTGTATGTCCTTTTTTCAAAAGTGTCTATTTAGGTTCTTTGCCCATTTTTTTGATTGGATCATTTATCTTTCTTTTGTTAAGTTGTATGAGTTCTCTGTAAATTTTGGAGATTAAACCCTTGCTGGAGATATCATTGTCAAATATGTTCTCCCATGCAGTGGACTTTCTTGTTTTGTAAATCAACCCAAGACATTATGCTCAATTAGTACTTGGCAAAGGAGGCAAGAGCATATCATGGAGTTAAGACAGTCTCTTTAATAAATGGTGCTGAGAAATTTGATCAGATACATGTAAAAAAAATGAAACTAGATCACCAACTTACACCATACACAAAAACAAACTCAATATGGATAAAGGACTTAAATGTAAGATGGGAAACCATAAAAATCCTATAAGACTCTATAGGCGGCAAAATAGCAGACATATGTCATAGCGATATCTTTACAGACACAGCTCCTAGGGCAATGGAGACTAAGAAGAAAATAAACAAATGGGACTACATAAAAATAAAAAGCTTCTGCACAGCAAAATAAACCATGAACAAAACAATGTGCTAATTCAATTTAATTGGAGACCACAGGCTGGTAAATCCCAAGAGAATATATAATGTACTATATAGTAATGTGTCATAACAGTGCTTTTGTCAATGCTGACCATATATTCCCTTGTGGTCCCATAAGATTAGAATGGATTATAAGCAAAAGCTGGTTTGTGATGTTGAAAGAAAAGGCTAGATTTAACTATTAAGTTGAATTTGCTGCCAGCTCTGTGTGGTTTGAATGAATGAGGAGGCTCAGCATGCTGTATACCTGCCATTCCCCACCAGGCTGGTGCCAAGAGTTAACGAGAGAGCAAGAGGAGCAAGCTGGGGCGGAGAGGAGGCCATGAGCCTGGAACCTCCATTTCTCTTTTTCTCCCAGTCTTCTCTCTTCCCCAATCTCTCTTCTCTCTTCTCTCTCTCTCTCTCTCCATGAGCCTGGATGCCCATACCCACCCATGGCACCTGCACACACACTCCTATGCAAAAACTCCCTTCCCTTCCCTTCCCTTCCCTTCCCTTACTCTTGATGACAACCCACTGAGGCACCTCCCTTCCAGCCCCCCACCTGCTCAGGCAACACACATGTCCTTACACACACTTTATTTTTCATGTTGAATTTTTATTATACCTTTTCTATGTTTAGATATGTATAGATACACAAATACCACTGTGTTAATAATTGCCTACAATATTCAGTATTCATTATAGTAATATGCCATAAGGCTTGTAGCCTCAAAGCAATAAGCTATAGCATAGAGTCTAGGTGTATAGTAGGCTATACAATCTAGGATGTATAAGTACACTCTGTGATGTTTACACAACCCCTAAATAACATAATGATGCATCTCTCTGAACACATATCTGTCCTTAAGTGCCACAAGAGTGCAATCAGAGTTATAAAAAAATTAAATCTAAGCCTTTGTACTTGAAATTCTGTGCATTTGCTCTGGAAGGGCAGCTTAATTTTTACATTTATATAATGAGTATAAACATTTTAAAATTATCTTTCTCAATTTTTAAAATTATAGCTCCAACCTACAGAAAAGTAAAAGAATAATATAATAAATACATTTTTCACTCTGATTCTCCAATTTCCTTTTTTTTCAATTCTTATGCCTTTTATTTGTTTTCTATGTCTGATTGCTCTAGGTAGGACTTCCAGTACTATGCTGAATAAGAGTGGTGAGAGTGGGCACACTTGTCTCGCTCCTGATATTAGAGAAAAAAGTTTTCAACTTTTTACCATTGGATGTGTTGTTCATTGTGGGCTTGTCATTCATATACAACCTTTAGGTAGAGAAGTGTATTCTGTCTATATATAATTTGCTAAGAGGTTTTTTTTTAACATAAACAAATGTTGAATTTTGTCAGATGTGTTTTCTATGTCGATTGAAATGATTATATTTTTTTCTTCCATTCTATTAGTGTGGTATATTACATTGATTGATTTGTGTATGTTGAACCATACTTTCATCCCAGGGATAAATCCCCTTCATCATAGTCAATGGCCTTTTTAATGAGCTGCTTAAATTTGTTTGCTAGTATTTTATTGAGAATGTTTGCATATATACCCATCAGAGATCGTGGCCTACCGTTTTAGGTGTTTTTTTTCGTTGTTGTTTGTTTGTTTTTTGGTTAGTGTCATTTTCTGATTTTGGTGTCAGGTCAATGCTGGTCTCATAAAATCAGTTAGAAAGTGTTCCCTTCCCTTCAAAATTTTTGGAAGAGTTTTTGGGAAGGACTGATATTAATTCTTCTTTAAATATTTGGGAAAATTTACCAGTCAAGCCATCCTCCATGGTTTTCAAGCTGTCATAGAATATCTACACTAGTCTTATTATTTCTTTATTAATAGTGAAAAGTTAATATTTTCTGAAATATAGCAATAGGCTTTCCCCCACCTTTGCACTTTTAGAATCAATCTGTCACAGAAGAATCAAACCTGTTACAGAGGAAATTAAGAAAGAGTTAATATTCTATTTGTGACATCCAAATACTTTTTTCAGTCCAGAGCAAATTTTAAGCTGGAAATCAGGTTTGTCAAGAAAGATGAGGAATTTCTAAACCCCTTACCTATCCTTTAAATATTGAAGAAACCTAAAAGGCTGAGATCATGGAGTTTTTCAATGGGACTGGGAGGAATTCCATTCTGAATGTGAGAAAGACTATGAGGCTGGAAAAAGGAGAAGTAAACGCCTAGAGAAAGTGGAAGGCTAGACTGAGAGATTGAAGAAGAAAAAGGAGTCTGGGATGGAGTGATAGTCAGTCACCATAGCCTTTTTCTTCCACTCTGCCTAAGGGTCATATGTTGGGGGAAAGGAAGCATGATGAGACTGGGCTTTATAACATCTGGATAAAGAGAATGTTGAGAATAGAGGCAATCTGTCCCTTGTCCCTTGACCAGTCACCAGTGTTCACCGTAGGTCACTTGATATAAATAAAAGTGATACCAAGTTGTGTCAGGTAAGATGAATAGACTAAGCCAAGGCTCCCAGTTCTTCTTTGGCTCTCAGTGATATACATGACCTCCAAGAGTTCCACCTGCTTCACTTAAGCCCCATGGAGAGAAGAAGAAAGGGCCTAAGGGTACTGACAAGAGAACTGGCCAGAAGGGGTTTACCACAGTAGAGGCAGAATGTCCCTGGCTGAGGGCTGTAGTGTAGATTGTCTGGAGCTAGCCAATAGGTTCTAAAGCCAGAAGGGCCATTTCACACAAAGGGAAGTGGATAATGCTCTCAATACCAGCGATCTTGCTTGGACTGGGACAATGCCATCACTTCCATAGGCTCTCTGCCCCAAACTTCAGAATTGAAGGCCACCTAGCGACCAGGCAGATAAAGACCACCCTGCAGAGGGGCCAGAGGGCAGGACAAGGATTCCACATGTGGGTCCAAGGCCCTCACCTTCTCTGTCACCCTAGGCCATGGAAGTCTCTCCCCAAATCCCCAGACACCATCCTGAAGAGGACCATGTGTAGGAATCAAAAAACCTGAGCATGGACCTGTAAGATGCTTGGTTACCTAAAAATTCTGTTTAACTTATTGAATTCCAATACATTTAAATTGGACAAAAGTTTAGTTTTTTCTTGGCTATCTATGAATGGGGTCTTATAAAGAAGATCAAAGCAGTTATAGAAAATAAAGAATATTTTTTGTCTATAATTTTGAATTTTTTATCCCACTAATATATATATATATATATAGTATTACATAAATACTAGTGGCCCAGTCCATGAATTTGTGCACATTGAAAGGAAATTAATTAGAAGAAATAATTTAATATCACTATTCACCCTTTCTCTGTAATAGAAGTGTCAACCAAATTCGCAATCGACAATGACAGATCAAAACACACACATGTGATTGGCACCAGCGAGAGCTTATATGTATTGTGCATGTGTGAGACAACTTAGCCTTTTATAGAGATAGAT
>NW_006282259.1:342389-343506 GCF_000327345.1 Myotis davidii
CACTTCTTTTCATTGGGGCAAGTTTCTAAGCTTTCTAAATCTCCATTTTCTGGCTAATGAAAAGAAAGTAATATTCCACCAAGTCTCCTATCTACCTACTCCAGTACTTCTGTGAGGATCAAATGAGGTGAGGTATGGGAAAACAGTTCACAGACATTTGGTTAAAGTGTAAAATGTTTCCAACTGGGCTGAAGAAACTGCAAGGAGGCTAGTCACTAGATAAAGGAAGCTGGGCATTTCTATGTGACATCATTACCCAGTGCCCACAGCCACCATTTCTGGGCTGGGCTGGGCTGTGGTCTGCATTTTGTGCCATGTGGTCTCGGCAGCATCAGCTGCGATTTAGTGGGCTGTTGCTCCAGGGTGGTGATGGGGCCTGTGTCCCACTTGGGGGAAGCCAAGTGATGCTTTGTGAGCACCAAGTCTATGGAGCCGTTTCTCTGTAAATGGCCAGTGCACATCACGGTAGCTCCTGCATGGAGCATCTGCCCCTGGATGGTCAGTGCACGTAATAGCGACCAGTCGGACAGTCAGACAATTAGCATATTAGCCTTTTATAAATATAGATAATATAAACTTATGTTAGCCAAATTCTTTCCACCTGAATAAATATACTAATAACTAGAGGTGCACAAAATTTATTGACTGGGGGAAGCGGGGTGGTCCCTCAGCCTGGCCTATGCCCTCTTGCAGTCTGAGAACCCTTAGGGGATGTCCACCTGCTGATTTAGGCCTGCCCCCCTCTCTCAGTCTGAGACCCCCTCTCTCCTTACCTAAGCCTGAAGTTGGACATCCTTAGTGCTGCTGCAGAGGTGGGAGAGGCTCCTGCCACTGCCGCTGCAATTGCCAGACATGAGCCAGGATTCTGGCTGAGCAGCATTCCCCATGTGGGAGTGCACTGACCACCAGGGGGCAGCTCCTGCATTGAACATCTGCCCCCTGGTGGTCAGTGCGTGTCATAGTGACCAGTTCTTCCACCGTTCGGTCAATTTGCATATTACCCTTTTATTATATACTAGAGGCCAGGTGCACAAAAATTTGTGCACTCGGGAGGAATGGGGGCTCCCTCAGCCCGGCCTGTGCCCTCTCGTAGTCTGGGACTCCTCAGGGGATGAAC
>NW_006282259.1:343815-344184 GCF_000327345.1 Myotis davidii
CCCAACTGCCCCCCCCTGCCAGCCCAGTGGCCCCCAACTGCCCTCCCCTGCCAGCCCAGTGGCCCCCAACTGATCTCCCCTGCTGGCCTGGTCGACCCTAACTGCCCTTTCCTGCAGGCTTGGTCACCCCAACTGCCCTCCCCTACTGGCATGATTGCCCACAACTTCCCTCCCCTGCCAGCCATCTTGTGGTGACCATCTTGTGACAGCCATCTTGTGGTGGCCATCTTGTGATGACATTGTGTGACGGCACCTAGGCTTTTATTATATAGAACTAGAGGCCCAGTGCACAAAAATTTGTGCACTGGTGGAGGGGGGGCTGTCCCTCAGCCCCACTTGTACCCTCCCACAGTCTGGGAACCCTCACGG
>NW_006282259.1:345425-346998 GCF_000327345.1 Myotis davidii
TCACTGGAGAAAGCAAGCCTGCTGTTCACTTCAGCTGCCTAGCTGCCAGCCGCCATCTTGGTTGGCAGTTAATTTGCATATCACCCTGATCAGCCCATGGGAAGCGTGTTGGAGGTATGGTTGATGCAGGGGTTGTGAGGTCATGTTTCTCTTTTATTATATAGGATAATGCAATATATTATCATAATATGAAGTTACATAACATTCTATTGTAATAGGTATTTTTTTTAATTTGAAGAAAAACAATTTTCAATATGATCATGTTACATGCTATAAACACCAATTGTTCAAGAAAAATGATCTTACATATAATAATACTAGAGGCCCAGTGCACGAATTTGTGCATGGGTAGGGTCTGACTGGCCTGGCCCCAATCGTTGAATTGGGGTCAGGCCTATCGGGAGGAGGAGATGGCAGGAAGTTGGCCAGCCAGCCTACCCCTATTGGGGCTGATCAGGGCTGGGCTGGTTCGGGGGAGAGGATGCAGGCGATTGGCCAGTGGACCCTGCTCCCAATTGGGGTGGGGGGCTGGTTGGTGGCGGGGCCAGCCATGGGGAGGGGCTGTGGGCAGTGTGCTGGCTGTCCCCACCCCCAGGTGGTGTGGGTGGGGCCAATCAGAGGTCAGCAACCAGGAGAGTGGTCGTGGGAGGTAGGCCAGACAGCCCCATTCCTGATTGGTATCAGGGGGGCTGATCGGAAGCAGAGCTGGCTGGGGGAAGGAGCCACGGGCTGATCAGGATGGTAGGGGCCCATCAGGGGCGGGGTCAGCTTAGGGTGGAGGGACCACAGGCAGTTGGCCAGCTGGCCCTGACCCTGATGGGGGCCCGATCTGGGTGGGAGGAGAGACTGCGGGCCAATTGAGGTTGGTTGGGCCAATCAGGGGTGGGGTAGGCCAGGGGGATGGACTGCAGGGAGTAAGCCAGCTGGCACCACCCCCAGGTCAGGCTGGTTTGCTGGCCGCAGTGGCATCATAGTTACAAGTCATATGGTCGTTATGGCGTTCTGGTATATAGATTACATGCAATAAACATTAATATTTCAAGAATAAAAGGATTTTAAGTATGGTAATATTACCAAAACTGTATTAACATAGTATGATATCACAAAAGTGGTAAATATTAAAAATATGCAAATAACATGATTACTTCTATTATATTCTAAAATATTATCTTTCCACCTCTGGATCTATTTTTGTTCATCAGTTTATGTTGTTCATTATATTCCACAAATGAGTGAGATAATATTATATTTCTCTTTCTCCGACTGGCTTATTTCACTTAGCACAATACTCTCCAGGTTCATCATGCTATAGCAAATGATAAGAGTTACTTATTTTTTACTGCAACATAATATTGCATTGTGTAGATGTACCTCAGTTTTCTAATCCACTCATTTGCTAATGGACACTTATACCGTTTCCAAATCTTAGCTATTGCAAATTTTGCTGCTATGAACATAGGGGTGCATATATCCTTTCTGATTGGTGTTTCTAGTTTCTTAGGATATATTCTTAGAAGTGGGATTACTGGGTCAAATGAGAGTTCCATTTTTAGATTTTTTGAGGAAACTCCAT
>NW_006282259.1:347890-352227 GCF_000327345.1 Myotis davidii
ATTTTTCTATGTACAATATGATGTCATCTGCAAATAATTACAGTTTTACTTCTTCTTTTCTAGTTTGAACGCCTTTTATTTCTTCTTATCTGATCGGTATGGCTAGCACTTCCAGTACTATGTCAAACAGGAGTGGCCATCCCTGTCTTGTTCCTGTTCTTAGAGGAAATGATTTTAGTTTTTGCCCATTGAGTATGATGTTGGCTGTTGGTTTGTCATACATGGCCTTTATCATGTTGAGATATTCTCCCTCAATTCCAACTTTGCTGAGAGCTTTTATAAAAAATGGGTGTTGGATTTTGTTGAATGCTTTTTCTGTGTCTATTGATATGATCATTGATATGATCATTGATATGATATGATTTTTGTCTCTCAATTTGTTTATGTGATGTATCACGTTTATTGATTTGGGAATATTGTACTATGCAAGGCTAGTACAATAAATCCCACTTTATCACGGTGCATGATCTTTTAAAATATATTCCTGGATGTTATTTGCTAATATTATGCTGAGCATTTAAGCATCTATGTTCATCAGGGATATTGGCCTGTAATTCTCTTTCTTTGTAGTGTCCTTATCTGGGTTTGGAATTCAGATAATGCTGACCTCATAAAAAGAGTTTGGAAGTGTTCCTCTTGAATTTTCTGAAATAGTTAGAGAAGTAAAGGTGTTAGTTCTTCTTTGAATGTTTGGAAAAACTCCCCTGTGAAGCTGTCTGGACCTTGGCTTTTGTTTGGTGGGAGTTTTTTTTATTTGTTTTGTTTTGTTTTTAATGCTTTTATTTCATTGGTTGTTATTGGCCTATTCAGGTTTTCTGATTCTTCCAGATTCAGATTTGTGAGATTGTATTTTTCTAGGAATTTTTGACATTTCATCCACATTGTCCAGTTTGTTGACATATAGTTGTAACAGTATTTTCTTACAATCTTTTGCATCTCTGTGTGTCAGTTAATTCACTGCTTTTGTTTCTGATTTCATTTATCTGGGTCCTATTTCTTTATTTCTCGATAAGTCCAGCTCACAATACAGCAATCTTATCCTTTCAAAGAACCAGCCCTTGATTTCACTTAATTTTCATATATTTTTGTTAGCCTCTATATCAATTATATCTGTTCAAATCTTCATTGTTTAATAACATGCAATTTAGCCTCCACGTGTTTGAATGTTTTTGGGTGCTTTTAGTGCAGTTGATTTCTAATTTCATTCCACTGTGATCTGAAAAGATGCTTGATATGATTTCAATCTTCTTGAACTTGTAGAAACTTGTTTTGTGTCCTGACATATGGTGTATCTTTATGAATGACCCATGTGCACTTGAGAAGAGTGAATATTCTTCTGTGTTGGGGTGAAATGTTCTATAAATGTCTATTAAATCCATCTGATCCAGGGTGTCCTTTAGAGTCTATGTTTCCTTGGTAAGTTTTTATCTGGGAGATCTGTCCATGGAAGTCAGAGGGGTGTTAAAGTCCCCTGCTATGACTGTATTGTTGATAATATCTTCACTAAAGTCCTCTAGAAGTTTTTTATTTTGATATATTTAAGTGCACCTATATTGGGGGCATAAATGATTACCAGGGTTATATCCTCTTGTTGAATCAATCCCTTTAGTATTATGGAGTGACCTTTGTTGTCTCTTGTGATGCCCTTCATTTTAAAGTCTATTTTGTTGGATATGAGTATTGCTACTCCAGCTCTTTTTTCTTTTCCATTTGCATGGAAATTCTTTTCCCATACCTTCAGTCTCATCCTGTGTGTATATTTTGTTCTGAGGAGGGTCTCTTGCAGACAGAATATAGTTGGGTCATGTTTTTATATCCATTCAGCTGCCCTACACCTTTTGATTAGAGCATTTAATCCATTTACATGTCGGGTTATTATTGAGAGGTACATATTTATAGCCATTTTACTTCAGTATGGCTAGGTTTCTCTTTCTGTTTCTTCTCAACAATCCCTTACAGCAGTCCCTTTAGCATTTCTTGTAATGCTGGCTTGGTAATGATGAACTCCTTTAGTCTCTTTTTGTCTGGAAAGCTCTTTATTTGACCGTCTATTTTGAATAATAGCCTTGCTGCATATAGTAATCTTGGTCTCAGATCTTTGCTTTCCATTACCTTGAGTACTTCATGCCATTCCCCTCTGGCCAGTAGAGTTTCAAAAAACCAGGTGTCAGCCTATGGGAACTCCTTTGCAGATAACAGTTTTCTTTTCTCTTGCTGCCTTTATGATTCTTTTTGTCTTTAATTTTTGGCATTTTAATTATGATGTGACTGGGTGTGGGCCTGGTTGGGTTCTTCTTGTTGGGGCTCTCTGTGCCTCCTGAACTTGTGTGACTTTTTCCTGTACCAGATTAGGGAAGTTTTCTGCCATTATTTCTTCAAATACCTTCTCTATGCCTTTCTCCCTTTCTGCCTCTTCTGGCACACCTGCTATTCTAATATGTATGTTTCACATTGTCCCACAGCTCTTTTAAGCGGTCCTCCTGTTTTTTTATTTTTCTAGGTTCTCTAGTTGAGTGATATTTTTAAAATAATTTTTTAAAATATATATTTTATTGATTTTTATATTTTTAACTCTGTCTTCTAATTCACTGATTTGATCCTCAGCTTCCCCTAATCTACTGTGTATTCCTTCCAATGTGTTCTTCATTTGTGTTATGCAATTTTTTATCTCAAACTGTTCTTTTTTTTTATAGTTACCATATCTTTTTTCATACTGTTGAGCATTTTTACCATCATTCCTCTGAACTTTGTTTCAGATAAATTTCTTATATCTGGTTCATTTATCTCTTCTGGAGAATGCTCTAGATCTTTCTTTTGGGGATTGTTTCTTTGTTTCTTCATTTTGGTTGTCTGTTTGGGTTTGTGACTATGTATTAGGTAGATCCTCTACACCTCTCAAATCTCTAGTGCAGGACAGTGTTAAAGGATGTTTCTGACTAATTGGATCAGGCAAAGACTCAAAGCCTCCAGAGACCACCTCTGTCTACAGACTAATAGGATTCCAACTTGAATTGCCCCCAGGCAATTGTCCTCAGGTGTGGTTAAAGTTTTTTCAACAGTGTGGAGTAGTTGCTTCTGCCTGGAAACTAACTGTTACTTTTAATCTCTCAAGTGGCCTCAAGGTGTTTTCTAATAGCCTGTGTCAACTGTCTTCCTCCCAGGCAAGGCAAATGTCTGTGTGGAAAAGATGTCATCCACTGCATGAGGGAATGATTCAGCACAGGAAACTTGGGGTGTCTGCCTTCTAAGCTCTATCCTCTGAGTCCCCAGTCCTGGGTTCTGCTCTCACAGCTCCAGTCCACTTCACGCCCCACTCTGTCAGAGAACAAGATTCGTGGCTCCATCGGGAATTTTTTTGCATTGGCCCTTCCAGGGGGTGCCCGAACTTCCAGCTGCCACTCTCTGGCAGACAGCACCCCATAGCTTTTCACAGCTAGATGTCATGTGGGTACCCTCCTCAGATTGGTGTTCTCTGCTAGAGGGCCCAGCTTTGGGATTAGATTTTAGGGTTTTCAGTGGCAACCCCCATAGCTGAGATATTTCTCTGGGACTTCAGTTGGTGTCTGTGGGTGCCCAGCCAGCCCTTTTGCTCCTCCCCCACTCCTAACCAGTCTCTATGCAGTCTCTATGCAGTCAGGGTTCTCTCCTGTGAGTTTTATGTTGATTATTCAGGAAGCCTGTCTGTATTTCCGTTGTAATTCCAGCTTGGTCCTGGGAGCATGTCTGTGCAGCATCTACCTACTCTGCTGCCATTTTTAATCTCTAATGTAATATGTATTAATAAACGTACAATATATTTATATTATATGTTCTAAAGAAATTCTTCTTTTACTAAATAAGTACTTATTAAATGCCTGCCATGGGCCAAACTTTAGAACACACAAACATGAAAAGTCCCAGCCCTCCCAGAATCTGCACTCCAGTAAGTGCAGAGGCCAGCAACTGTCCCGTGGGCTCAGTCCAGCCCAACCTTCTGCCTGTTCATTTACAGCCTGTGAACTAAGAGACATTTTTACAGTTTTATATGGTTTTCAAAAATCAAAAGAAGAATAATATTTCATGTAAAAATCATATGAAGTGCAAATTTTAATGTCCATAAATAAGTTTTGTTGGAATACAGCCACACTATTTGTTTACATGTTGACGATAACTGTTTAGCACCATAACCTCAAGTTGAGTAGTTGAAACAGAGACTATGAAGCCTGCCAAGTCTATAGTAGTCATTATCTAGCCTTTTACAGAAGAATGTTGCTGAGCCCTGGTCTAGCAGAAGAAGATAGATCTATAAACAAAAGACTAAAGCAACTTCAAGTCAAGTACATATGAGCAAAGTCAGG
>NW_006282259.1:352287-356749 GCF_000327345.1 Myotis davidii
AGCAGGGAGCCAGAAATGCTTGCAGAGGAGGTGGGGCTGTCCTTTTTAAGAGCAAATTGGTAGTACCCACACAATATTGATTAATGTGTGCATCAGCAAGACTTTCTCCAAAAACTGTTTTCCAATGCTGATGGATTTATACAGGTCTCACCAAATGCCCATCCTTCTCCTGGGTGACAATGCCAACCACTCGCTAAACCACCAGAGTAAAGCATGGATAGGCATTTTAAACATACTCTTTCTGCCTGGTATAATAACTGATTCACTCAGAAATTGAAGCCATACCAACCTATAGCCATTGGGCTTCCATCAACTACACTAACTAGCCACAGAATGAAATGGGGAATTTGTGGTTAGCAATGATTTAAAGATGAAAAATAGTAAAAAGAATTGGGTTGAAAGCCAGAAACCATAAGTGGAGGGATAAGTTGAAAAAGCACAGCACTAACTGAAGGATGGAGACAAGGAGTTAAAATAAGTGATCAAAAGTAGTCAAGAACAATAGGCCCTGATCAACAGCTTGTCCCAGAGACCAAGCTGCAAGGGAGCATCTTAGAAAAGTAACACACCAGGGCACACAGCCTCATGTGCCGGGCCAGCATGGGAAACTCATTTCCTCTTTCCAAACTCCAATAACAAAATGAAGTGCTGCTTCCGGACAGGAGCACGAAGGCCACACCACTGGCTTATTTGAGATGGACTAATTGTTATGATTAACAAGTTAGTTTCTGAGAGTGTTGGATGCTGTTTGAATCTCCCTTTGACATGTTAGCCATGGTCTCTGACACACTGTCCACAATGGCAACTGATGCTGGTTAGAGATGAGCATCCCCTGCTGGAATCTGGAAAGAATTCTCAAAGAAGATCAGAAGGAAAGTGAGGTGTTGATGTGCAGACAGGATTGGCAGTAGCCTAAAAGAGGTGAGTAGCAGTGCCCTGTGTCTCTAATGGGTTCCATCAGAAGAGACCCTGGGTGTTTAGAAGGTGCCTATCTTCCTCTTGAGCTCTACAGGGCCGACTACTCACAGCCAACCCTCCCACAGCCTGGTTACCTGGTGGTGAACTGAGTGTCTGGTCAGCATTACAATACCCCAGTCACTGCCCCTCCCTCCTCTCACCCCTTCCCCATACACACTTATTGTCCAGAGTTTGTTGTTGGGGTCCAACCCCAACAGGTCCAGGGGTTCCCAAAGGTGTGGACAGAGTCGGAGAAGAAGGAAGGACACAGAGGCAGTGTTCAGCTGGTCAGCATAGCCAGGTTCTCTAGCCAGGATCTCCAGCCAGGTTCTGTGTGTTATTGTCTTGTTACATCTGTATTTATACCAGTTGATTTTAATCCTATCAATTTCTATTCCAAAGGTTAGGGCATTTCTTATCTCCATTCCAGGGAGTAAAGATTATGTAGCTTAAGCATGATTGTTCATAGTTAAAGTGATTAACTACCCGCCTGGCACTTAGTTAAAGGGTTTACTGATAAAAATCCTCACCTGGGGAAACAACCTTTCTCTGTGATTCTGATGTGCACTCAATGACAAAATCGCCTATGGATGCATTTCTCAGAACATATACCTGTTTGTAGCTTAAGCATGATTGTTCATAGTTAAAGTGATTAACTATCCTCCTGGCTCTTAATTAAGGGGTTTTATTCCCTCCATAATTTCAAGGGAAAATCTCTACCTGGGGAAACAACCTTTCTCGGAGAGGTGACCTTGATTAAAACACATAGCGCCAAGAAGGGGAGCAAACATATTAAGAACAGTATGCCATATACGCCAGGTCCCTTGAAACATATGCTGTGCAGTTCTTCCCTGCAGCGACTGTGTCAAGCAGCAAGGATGGACCGGCAGTTTCTAGACCATTTATTCAACTCCCAGAATATCCAAGAACTAAAGGAATCTGCACAGATCTGACCTTCATTTCTGTTTTCTGGAGGATTTGTTCATTCTCATCCTAAGTGTGTGCTAGGCTCTTTGGGACCCAGAGCACTTTGCTCAGGATTATACAGAAGCCTTCATTCCCCAGCTGTGCTTCTTGCTTAAAAGGAGACAGCTACCTGGTAGCAGTGATAACTCTTCTGTGGTGATTTATAGATTTAAAATGCCTGTGTCTTATATAGCCTCACAAAGGTGCTGGGGGTGAATCATTTCATTCCCTCTTTACAGATGAAACAACTGAGACATAAAGAGGCAAAATACTTGTCTGAAATGCTTTAGCTGAAAAGTGCTGGCAATCTTTAGAGGTCAAGTCCTCCATGTTCTGTTAGCCCTGCTGCTTGGAGGTGCACTGTATCTAAACTCACTGACTGAACCCAATGCTTTCAAAAGAGGTAATATTAGAAGCATTTGCTTAAGCCTCTCCCAAGAGAGGGATGTTCTCCTTTAAGGGGTATGGGCTAGGTAAAAAGTAAGTTAAATACTATAATGTTGCTCATTGTGAAAGCATGTGTGTGTGCATGTGCATGTGTGTGTGCGCACATAAGGGTTAGATGTGCGATGTATGTGGGCTTCTCTGTAGGGGCATATGTGTGTGTTGCATGCCTGTGTGTGCATGTGTATAAGTGCACAAATGCACAAAGCCACCTATCTCCCAAAAATGGGGAGAGTGGGGAGGAAAACACAAACCACACAAACCAAAGAACTCGGTGCTGCCCTAGAAATTCAGAGCAGGCAGATCTGGGAGAACTTGTCAGGGAGGAGAGTCTGGAGTCTCAGGGAGGAGACCCCCATGAGGGGCGCATGACTCGACCTCTCCATTCATCCGTGGCAGAAGGCTCACCCCATCTCATTGCCAGGTTTTCATGCTTGTTCACTCAATCAGGAGGGATTTTTGAGAAAAAGTTACAGACATGGATATTTGTAAAGATAGAACTGAAGTGAGGGTCCTGCAGGTTACAACATGAGCTTTAGCTACAATTTTCCTGTGACAGTTTTAATCTTATTGGCATTCCTTACATTACTCTTCTGAGATTTTTCATTTGTGAAAAGCAGCAAATTGTTCATCTCTGAAACACTAGATAGTTTTGTGACTCTCAGGGTATTATGAAAATTATAAATGATAAGAAAACTTTGGGCCAATTTTTATATGACTCTCCACGAATTATATAGGATGGGAATCTGACCCTTTGAGAGTTAAAAATGTTTCTAGAGATGGAAAAGATGATGTACCAGAGCCAAAGTGCATTAAATCATATCAGTAGTGCAATTATCTCTCAGCAAAGATCCTTGCAGTTGAAGTTCAAACTGGAGGTCAAGAAGATGGTTGGGGGAAACAGGGTCCCCCTTGTTAAAATAAAGCAATTAGTGTAATCTATACTGTAGGGAGAGGAGAGAAGGGAAGGGAAATTCCCCTTGTCAAATGGTGAACATTTAGAGGACCACTTACAGCAGAAGTAATGAAGCACTCTTTGTGAAAAAAAAGTAGCCATATACCATGTCTAAATGCGAACATGTGTGTTCTTTATTTCTTTAATTCCTTAAACTTCTGCTAACTGGGATATTTTTATGTGCATTCTCAGCCATTCTCTCCTTCCTTGAACAAAAATGCGTCAGGGGTCAGGAGTGGTGCCCATGGTTGCAAGTCCATCCAGATACCACAAAACACTGAGCAGCTCCTTTTAGTCTGGGTAAGCTCCTCACCTCCAAGCGCTAAACAAACATCAATTTACAATTCATGGGCTGACACATTCAAAGGGCCCTGATATTTTGCTGCACTAATTTATATATCTTAGAGAGACATTCCATTTAAAATGAGCCATTTAGCAGTTCCAAACCCACAATTCTTTTTGTGAAATAAAGATCTTTATTTCTAGGAGTTTATATTCTTTGCCAGAGAGAGAAACAATGTGGCTTTATCCATCTTAAAGGACTTTAGTCTCCATAGAAATTCTTTAACCATCAGCCTTGAAAATAGGTGATTTTGACCTAGCAGGGATCGAGAGTTTGTTAGGTTCTTATAAATAGAAATAAATAAATACACTTCTGCAATTATATATGTGACAACCTGAATAATTCTCAAAATATTAGCCTTAGTTTTCACTGATCCTAAGGCTTTGTCCCAAAGGGTATTTAATTATGATTCCATTTATCTGGGGCTCTAGAATAGGCAACATAATCCATTGAAAACAATCCAAACAGTGGTTTTCTGAGGGAGGGATTGACTGAGAGGGAGCATTAGGAAACTTTCTGGGGTGGGTGATAGTAATATTTTATATCTTAACTAGAATAAATTTGTGCACCAGTTGGGTCCCTCAGGCTGGCCTGCACGATTGGACTGAAAACGACTCTCCAACATCCCCTGAGGGGTCCCGGGTTTCGAGAGGGTCCCAGCTTAGGGACCTCACTGGTGCACAAGAGGGGCTGGGGAGGGATGTGGGTGGTTGGCCAGCCAGCAAGGGACTGTGGGAGGGTTCCAGGGTGTGTCCAGCCTGTCTCCCTCAGTCCTGATTGGTTGGACCCCAGCAGGA
>NW_006282259.1:356874-362061 GCF_000327345.1 Myotis davidii
CAGGCCTACAGGCTGGGGGCAGCCTGGCTCCCAAGGCCCCAATTTATCAAGAGAACAAAGTCGGCATTAGTTACAGCCCTCACAGAACCCAATACACTGCATCTGTGCATACAACTGCCTCGTTCATGTGCCTGCTTCACCCTACTGAATTACTAACATCTGTGGGACATAGCTCTGTCTTATCCTGCTTCAACTTCAGTGCCTGGCCTGGTGCCATGGACCTGAGAGGGTTTGCTGAGTGAGTGAATAATGAGTGAGTGAATGAGTGAATAAACGAGCAAGTAAGTGAATGAGCAAGCAGCTGCCAGCGGGGATAGTTCACACTCTGCTCTGAGCTGCCTGACACAAACCCCGGGATGTTCCTGCCCTGCTCCCAGTGGCCCCACTCTCCTCTCCCAGCTGCATAGTTCGTGCAGGGCAAAGGCTGCCCAGGTGTACCTGTTGGCAAATCAGTGCATTAGCACCTGTCGGCTGGGGATCGCCCTGGAGGGCCGTTTGTGGGCATGGCCAGTGGAAGATGGGTGCATTAGCACCGGTCAGCCGGGGGTCCCCCTGGAGGGCCGTTTGTGGGCCTTGCCAGTGTCAGATTGGTGCATTAGCACTGGTCAGCCTCGGATCCCCTTGGGATGGAAGTTTGTGGGTGTGGCTGATGGTGGATCAGTGCCTTCAGCTGGGGATCCTGTTGGGAGGTCTGTTTGTGGGCGTGGTCAGTGGCCGATCGCTGGGGTTCCGCTGCCAGCCCTGGGTCTGTTCCCATAGGGGCCGCCTGCCACCCGGGTCACAAATAGCAGGCCTGGATGGCAGCAGGGCAGGCAGGATGGCGATGTCCCGCCCAGCCTGCAGTATGCCAATCAGCAGCCATCTTTGTTGGCGGTTAACCGCCATTTGGCTGGTGATTTAATTTGCATATTGCCCTGATTAGCCAATGGAAGGGTAGCAGACATACAGCTAATTACCATGTTTCTCTTTTATTAGATAGGATAGGAGTTTCAGTTACACATTTGTCCAAATATACAACTAGGATGTACATTTCATTTTATGTTAATTTTACCTCCAAAGAAAAACACATTGTAAAAATATAGAATTCTTATTAATGAGGTAGTTAGGGAGAGGTGTACTGATGTCTGTAATTTACTCTGAAACATACCTCCTCCTCCCCCCCAAAAAAACACAGATGCAGAGATATGCAATAAGATAAGTGTACGAAATGTTTGCTAGTAGGACCTGGGTAATGGATATACAGGCATTCCCATAACATCCTTTTGACACTCATAATAGCATGACATTTTTCATAACAACCAGCTGGGGGGGCAAGGGGAGCAGGTGCTGTTAACAATGCAGCCAGGAGCATGGGTATATGGTGAAGTGTGTCAGACAAGCCTGGACACGCTGTCACCCCTTGGAAAGGGCACCCTGACTTTTCACTTATACTCTGTAGGGTTCACTTTCATACAACAAAGGTATGTATTTCCTGTGGACTATCTGAGTGTCAAAATCCTCACAAAGCTGCTCAAAAGGCTCCCCTTCCTCTAATACAGAAGCTATAGAACTTGAACAGCAAAGGGGAGATCTGAGAGCCAGGCCTGGGCTATGAGACATGCCCCAGAGAGCTCTTTAAGGAGAAAAGACTCAGAAGGTCTGCCCCTTTCAGCCTTTTGCTCCTTTGTCTTCCTTCATTGACTTTCTTCCTGCCTGGAATGTGATGTTTAGAGGTGCAGCAGCCAGCTTGCCACCGTGAGGATGAACAACATACCATGGTTGGTAGAGCGGGAGGATGGGTGGAGCCTGGAGATTAGCCCTGTTTCCGCTACACTAATGCCTGACACAAACAAATATTACTTGACATAAATAAATTCCTTATTTTTACATTTAGTCAAACACATATTCAGAGTCACTAGTATTCAGGATCTCTTAAATCAGCTCTCAAAAATATTTTACTTGAAGTCACATTAACTTGAGAAATGAATCTATTGTGTTGGAAATGTTGAATAGGAAAGTAGAAAGGCAAAATGCCACACATTAAAACAGATGGAGAGGCTCGTGGGGACCAGGTGTGGGGACGTTAAAAGAAAATCAGTGTGACTTCCTGTACCTGCTCCCTCTCCATGACATTTTTATACTGAATCTAGTTTTTAAAAATCCCACAATGGACAGGCTTGAAATAAACTGAGACTGTCCCAGAGAGCATGACACAGCAGCCTGGGAGGGATGGTAGAGAACAGGGAAGTTGATGTTGAACAGCTTGCCCTAGGGTTCCAGCAGCTGTGAGTATACGTGAGGACCTTAGGCAAGTCTATTTTATTTTATTTTTTATTGATTAAGGTATTACATATGTGTCCTTATCCCCCATTGACCTCCCCACCCCCCACTCATGCCCTCCCTCCCTGGTGTTTCTGTGCCCAGTCATGTCTTTATCCCAACTTCCAACTGCCTCCCTCCATTCCTAGCAGACGGCTCTATTTCACAGCTAAAGCCATCTGAGCCTCTGAATGCCAGGGATCTGGGGGTCACTACCATGCAATCATGAGTCCAGGGACATCTTGGTGATGGTGGCAGGAAGTGAGCCCTATCTGCTTTGAGGACTGGGTTCACAGTATATATAGTGAACTAAGAACTACCGATCTGTATTTTTCTTGTTTCCAGAAATGGCTGGCTCCCTGCCCATGGCAGATGTAAACCTTTTAATCTGCTAAACTTTTAGAAGAAATTATTTGACTTAGATTGGTATGTAGGGCACTTTAGAGGAGATCTCTCTATGTCTCACAGTTAAGCAAGCTCACGTTATTTTGATGTTATTTAAGCCTCCCTCTCTGAGCAAGGCAGCAGCGCTGGGCTGGTAGCACAGCAGTTACAAGAAGGACAGAGTGTGGCCACTGCTGTCCACATGGGGAGTTTCACTGGACACTTGCTTATTACAAAACGTAAAAAATCTTGTAAACATCTTTCAAAGCCAAACCTTTCCCTTTTTCAACAACTAACATAATGTGAGTGGCCTGTGAGTGTATAAATCTGGAAGTCTCACTCAATCACTAGCAGAAAAGGGGGTTTACTTTCGTGGCCAAACCTGTTTTTTGCTTATGACAGGGTTTGTTAAATTGCGAGTGAAAATTGCTATGGCACAGATGGAAAATTACTAAGCAAACACGATTTACTTTGTGATGATTATTTTGCTCCCCTTTGTGTGTGTGTGTGTTTTTAATAGTGGCATTTTTTAAAAGTAGAAAAACTATGTTTCCTAGCGTTAAAGTTCTTGCCCTGTCTTCGCTACTGCACAGTTTAAAACAAGCCATTTTATTTTAAAGAGTGTACCTGTTTGAAACAAGCACACATGAATATGACTATATTTATGCCCCTGGTCTGACTATCCCAGCTATTACTGCAGCCTGTGTCTTACAGTTTGGCACAGAGTCACTGAGATATCTATACAACCAACACATCACACTCACTCATGAGAGCCCAGTGCAGCACGATGCAAACATCTGGACACTGTGGTCTCTGATGTAGTTCCCCCTTAGCACTAATGTTCAGCAACTTGCAGACAAGGCTTCGGGTACCTATGTCATTCACATAAACCCAGACCCTTTGCCACCCATTCTTGACAAGGTGTTAAATACAGAGAAACACTGTCTGGCATCCAAGGTTTTAATTAGAAAAGCATTAAAATATATTTTACTTGGGTCTGTTTAAAATGTAAAAGGGGATTTTATTAATTAAAAATAAACAAACATAAAAACATAAAAAAGGACTCCAGAAAGTCTTCTTTCCCAGTTGTTCTTTTTGTTTAATGTCCTGGTCACGCCAATTTTTCCTAAAACCTCTCTCCTACTTCACACCAAGCTCCTCAGAAAGACTCCTTCAAGTCAGTCTAAGTTGAAGCTGGCCTTTCTCCCTGCACTTTCCCCTTTATTTTCTCCTGTAACTTTTGGAAATCGATCTGGATTCTCTACCTTTGCCACTCTGTCATTATATTAACCCTGACTAACATAGGCTCAAAGGTGGAATAGGTTAAAATAGAATCTGCCTCATCATATGGAAGGCAGGGGACAAATTCCTACATATCAGTATTTTTTTCCCCATCACATTCATATGCATGGAGATAAAGAGTCCATAGTTAAAAGGAATATATAAGTATTCAAAATCTTTCTTTAACCAAATTCCTACCTCTTTTTTAGGTAATCAGAACTAAGTAAATCCCAAGATCGATAGATTCCAATTCAGTTCTACTGTGTGTGTGTGTGTGTGTGTGTGTGTGTGTGTGTGTGTGTGTGGTATATATAGAATACATAAGATCAACTCAATAGGTTTTACTCAGCGAATAATTTGGCTAGTCATTTGCTCTTCTGCTTTCTCCTGTGCCTGGAACAATGTAGGTACACAATGAAGAAAAGGAATTAAGTTAGAAATATATTTAGAGTGTCACGTTTTTCGTTTTCTAGTTTCTTACGACCAAGACAAATCATTGTACATATATGAGGAGTGCCAGTGTGAGCATCTGAGGCTGAGGCCCCTCCCATAGAACATGGTCCCTGTGTCAACTGCCCTCAGTTGACTCCCTCCCATTCTGTCTCATTATGTGCTGTCAGGCAGCCAGCAGATCTCTGCTCTCCTAATCTTTCTGTCATTAATGATCGACCTTCATTCTGGCAGCTCTTGGGCTTGAAACTGAACACTTTTGACAAGTTCTACAAAGACAAGAATTTTGCCAAGGGGCTCTTTAGTCAATTAAAACATTTTATCCCACAATTGCTATCAGGGGCTTTTCAGGGCTCATGAGGTTCCCACTGCTGTCTGGATTTCAAGAATGAAGAGGAAAAGTGTTAGACTTTCTGAGGCCATTCATTCTGTCACAGGAAAGGCAAATTCTTACCCTGGCACTTAAGTACATGCACAGAAAGGAGACGGACGGAGGGCATTGCCCTGTTTTCTCCAGGAGCCATTGTCTAATCATAGGAAATCATCTGCACAGCCAAGTCAAATAAATCAGATTGAAGACACCACTTAGGGTTTTGACTTGTCCAAATTGGCTGTCTAAGCAAGCTGCTAATTCAAAATGATTCCAATTCACGGCAAACTTGCTGAAACTTCTGCTTCAGCTGTTGAAAGCAGGCCTCAGGTTTCTTAATAGTGGGAGTATTCTATGGAAAATGCACAGACCTGTTTCTGTGGCCTTGTGTTATTATTATTATA
>NW_006282259.1:362592-366294 GCF_000327345.1 Myotis davidii
GTTTTATGAGCTTCTAAAACCAGGTGAAACCGTTAATACTGATCGCTACCAACAACAAATAATCAATTTAAACCACACTTTGATTGTGAAATGACCAGAATGTGCCAGAAAACATGGCAAAGTAATGTTGCTTTATGATAACGCACCATCACACACTTCAAAACCAGTTAAAGACACGTTAAAAGATCTTGCCTGGGAAGTATTAACACACCTCCCGTATTCACCAGACCACTTGTCCCGATCGATGACACACACTTTCTTAGCAGCACTTCAAAACATATGAAGAAGTGGAAAACTGGATATCTGAATGGTTTGCCTCAAAACAAGAAAAGTTATATTGGGATGGTATCCACAAATTACCTGAAAAATGGGGAAATGTGTAGCTATGATGGACATTACTTTGAATAAAGCACTTATGATGTTTCTCTTGAAATTATTGTGTTTTCCTTTACTACAAAATCTGCCATTATTAACCAGTACACCTAGTAAAACATTGAACTTTGTTCTGACAGTCTTTTTTTAAGTACTTGTTTTACTTGGGTCATATTTCCCTTTTTGAGATGATTTCAGAACTTTAATATACTGTAATCTGAACACTCTCAGGAAGTTCTTCCTACTCTTCTGGGAAGAAGACACATATGTGAACCCAGGGCTGAGCTAGAAATATGTTATGAAAATCCAGAGGTCAGGAGGTCCTGGCCTTCCTCTGAGCCAGAGTGGCTGACTTACAACACCACCCAAATCTCTTGTTCCTACTGCCTTTACAAAGTTTGTGTAATTTAAGAATGTTAATACAGATAGGGCAGGAAGCCCCAGCAAATACCCCCAAATCAAGGAGTTTTACCCAAACTCCGACTTCCACTTACTAAATGCTTCTAGATGGAGATTAACTTTAATCTCTAGCAAATTTGGAAATCAAAAGGCTTACTTCATTATAACTCCCCAGGTCCCTCATCTTAGATCATTTCTTCTAGGAAATTATATGAATTCTTCTAGGAAATTTATTTGATTCCAGGTTTCACCTGTTAGGATGTTTTCTTGGTTGGCACAATTAGAATTTTGGAGCTCAGAAAAACTATGTTGATCTCT
Source organism: Myotis davidii (assembly GCF_000327345.1). Lineage (NCBI taxonomy): Eukaryota > Metazoa > Chordata > Mammalia > Chiroptera > Vespertilionidae > Myotis > Myotis davidii. Next base: position 363,682 of record NW_006282259.1, read on the forward strand.
TTCACAGCCTATTGATAATTTCCCCTTTTCCCCCCACCCCAGAGAATTTCTCCTACCTCCCAGAGTACTGGGCACAGGCGGAACAAGAGAAAATTATTTTTAAAAATATAACATTTTGCCCCGGCTAGTATGGCCCAGTTGGTTGAGCATTGTCCCATGCATGGAATGGTCACTGGTTTGATTCCTAGTAAGGTCACATGCCCAAGTTATGGGTTCAACCCTGGTTGGGTATATGCAGGAGACAACTGATCTATGTTTCTCTCTTACATTGATGTTTCTCTCTCTCTCTCTCTCTCTCTCTCTCTCTCTCTCTCTTTCTCTTTTTCTCTCCCCCTCTCTGTTTGTTCCTCTCTTTAAAGACAATAAAAATAATAATTTTCTTTCTCCAATAAAATTATAGTTTTCTAGGCTTTTGCTTAATTCTTCCAACTTTCTTAACCATTCTTCCCCTTCCTGGTGGTCAATAGCTTAGATCAGTGATGGCGAATCTTTTGAGCTCGGCGTGTCAGCATTTTGAAAAACCCTAACTTAACTCTGGTGCTGTGTCACATATAGAAATGTTTTGATATTTGCAACCATATAAAACAAAGACTTATATTTTTGAAATTTATTTTATATATTTAAATTCCATTTAAGAAAGAAAAATCAACCAAAAAATGAGTTCGTGTGTTACCTCTGACACGTGTGTTCGCCATCACTGGCTTAGATCCATGTTATATATTATGTATTTAACATTGCAAAAATTGAGAGCCTCTGAGACTCACACAGACTTTATTCTGGAAAGATTTGGATATTTGGAAATCTAAGTTTACCAAGAAATAATTTCAATTTTTAAAATACATTTAAAAAGGTTTTTAGATTAAATAAACAAATATATAATTTAACTACTGATGGTTACATTTTTTTTACCATCAATTTAAAATGCATTATCCTAATATACTCAAAAGCAGGGCTTGTTACAGAAAGAACTTAACCATCAGAAGGCCTGGATCTGGAGGTAGCTCTTTCTCTTCCGTCATTATGACCTCACAGAAGTCACTCTGTCTCTTTGGACCTCAGGGTCTTCACATGTAAAATAGTAATATTAGTATCTTACTTCAAAGGATGGTTTAAAAAAACACTATATACTATATAAACTCTCATATTTACACATACAATCTATTGTTTTATTACTATATTAATGTAAAATATTGTTAAAACTTACAAAAAAACCGTTTCTTTAATTTCTTAATGACTATTTTTTTGGTCATAATAATCTGGCCACTCAGTGTATAAACCTATCCATCTAGCTATATATTGATATTTAGATATCAATAAATATATCATATCTCTATTAGGTCGATAAATAGATATATATGCTATTATTGGTTCTATTTCTCTGGAGAATCTTGATTAATACATAACCCTTCTAGATGGAAGTAGTCAGAGGGCTGGAATATCTTCGCAACACTATGTAATTGAAAAAATGATGTCTGTGGAGTCCAGGGGATAAAACACTTAGATACACTTCTAAGCTATGTATCTTTCTCTCTTTTTTATTATATCTTTATTTATTTCTGAAATTAAGGGAGAGGGAGAGGAAGATAGAAACATCAGGAGATCAGGAGAGAGAATCATTGATTGGCTGCCTCCTGTATACCCCCTACTAGGGATTAAGACTGCAACCTAGGCATGTGCCCTTTACCGGAATCGAACCCGGGACCCTTCAGTCTTCAGGCCAAAGCTCTATTCACTGAGCCAAACTGACTAGGGCATAAGCTATGTATCTTTCAAGAAGTTATCTAACTTCGCAGAACCACACTATTCGTATAGTAAACTAGTCTCTTAAGACTAAAAATAGAGCAAAGTGGCTGGCATGTAATAGCCCTTCCATTAATGCCAGTGGCTTTTTCCTTTCTCCTTGTCTTCCCAAAGTCTTTTGTAACCCGTGTGAACATTCATTTGTTAGGAAGAGCTGTTTCACAATTCTGGGGACCATGAGGGCAGGCAGCAGCCCATGGTGGGCATGCTGATGTGTAAGCATTCTGACTGTGAACCACACTTTGAGGCCTGGATCTGGAGGTAGCTCTTTCTCTTCCGTCATTATGACCTCACAGAAGTCACTCTGTCTCTTTGGACCTCAGGGTCTTCACATGTAAAATAGTAATATTAGTATCTTACTTCAAAGGATGGTTTAAAAAAACACTATATACTATATAAACTCTCATATTTACACATACAATCTATTGTTTTATTACTATATTAATGTAAAATATTGTTAAAACTTACAAAAAAACCGTTTCTTTAATTTCTTAATGACTATTTTTTCTTGAAAAGGTCAATCTCAAATACTTTCACAATTAGTGTTGTGTGATTTGTGTGTCAACTTGACTGGGCCACGGGGGCCCAGACATTTGGTTAGACAGTATTCTGTGTCTGTGGAGCTGATATATATATATATATATATATATATATTCAAAGGCTGTTATATCATGTTGTTTACCCATATCTTCAGAAAAAAAATCACTTCTACTGTCATGGTAAACAACCTGCTTCCCTATTTATATGGTCTGGCCCTCTAGCAACTTCAGCGCAAAATTATAGCTAATTTGCCTACAAACGTCAGGTGGTCAT
>NW_006282259.1:366341-377633 GCF_000327345.1 Myotis davidii
GAATAAATATATCATATCTCTATTAGGTCGATAAATAGATATATATGCTATTATTGGTTCTATTTCTCTGGAGAATCTTGATTAATACATAACCCTTCTAGATGGAAGTAGTCAGAGGGCTGGAATATCTTCGCAACACTATGTAATTGAAAAAATGATGTCTGTGGAGTCCAGGGGATAAAACACTTAGATACACTTCTAAGCTATGTATCTTTCTCTCTTTTTTATTATATCTTTATTTATTTCTGAAATTAAGGGAGAGGGAGAGGAAGATAGAAACATCAGGAGATCAGGAGAGAGAATCATTTTGATTGGCTCTCCTGTATACCCCCTACTAGGGATTAAGACTGCAACCTAGGCATGTGCCCTTTACCGGAATCGAACCCGGGACCCTTCAGTCTTCAGGCCAAAGCTCTATTCACTGAGCCAAACTGACTAGGGCATAAGCTATGTATCTTTCAAGAAGTTATCTAACTTCGCAGAACCACACTATTCGTATAGTAAACTAGTCTCTTAAGACTAAAAATAGAGCAAAGTGGCTGGCATGTAATAGCCCTTCCATTAATGCCAGTGGCTTTTTCCTTTCTCCTTGTCTTCCCAAAGTCTTTTGTAACCCGTGTGAACATTCATTTGTTAGGAAGAGCTGTTTCACAATTCTGGGGACCATGAGGGCAGGCAGCAGCCCATGGTGGGCATGCTGATGTGTAAGCATTCTGACTGTGAACCACAATTTCTACACATAGTGCTGCTAAACGTCCTTAGGGAGTTCACTAACCCTAAAAGGCTCCCAAGGCAATTCTGGATCGTAAATACATGAAACATTAGAGTTATTTTTCAGAAAACAACATCTAAGTGTTTTTAACTCCCCAGAAATAATTCACCCTTGCTGTACACCATCCTCCCTAGTAATTCCAGCAGACTCACAGTTGCTGGGACTGCTGTCATAGACAACCCAGTGCCCAGGCCTACAGCAGGGGGAAGTGAGAGAGCCAAGGACATTGGCATGGCTCTCCTTGCATCATCCCTGCCATGGGCTCAGTCACTTGTTTCCTTTCTCCTCTCTGGAAGGTTCCATATTTGCTCCTGGAAGCCTTTTCCAGACAGCAACACAAAAGGCCTCATCCACAAAATGCCCTCTCCACAGTGTTGCTGGCTTAAGTCCTGGCTCTTTATTGCTCTGACCACATGTAAATACATGTGACCCAGTAGGCAGGTTGGTTATTTTTGGAAGGGCACTGCTGTTTACTTTGGAGAAAACTCACCATTCTTAGAGTGACAACTACTTTCCCCTTTGCTCAATGATAATTTCTCTGGGGCAATTGGGCAATAGCCAAATTTTTAGATGATTTTTTTAAGTACCAGCACTGAACCATAAATGAGAACTGTGTTGGTATATTCATTTCTGTACTCCCAAGAGGGACTGAGAAATGGGTCAGCTTAGTTGAGTTGTCCCCCTTCACATTGTTGCTGAAGGAAATGCAGAATCAAAGAGAAATAGGCAACACCGGTCCTCTCAATGCGGGGAGGGAGAGACTCTAGTCTAAGCTCCCAACATGTCTTGTCTGGGCCCCCAAATACCCTGATTTGATGGTTGACCATCCCATGGAGACATGGCCCAGTTGGCATTCCTCCAGGAGTGTCGTCCATGTATTTCAATATGTCACTATGATCTGTCTTCTCATTATTCCACCTGCTGTTCAATACAAATGAAAGCTGATTAATGGGGACAGAGTTTGGGTTTGGGAAGATGAAAAAATTCTTCCAATATATGGTGGTGATGGTTACACAATAGTATGAAGGTATTAATGCCACTGAATTGTATGCTTAAAAATGGTCAAAACAGTGAAGTTTATGACATGTGTATTTTACCACAATAAAAAGAGAAAGAACAAAATCTGCATTATCAGATTTGTCAGATTATGGTTTGTCCTTATGCCACTGGTGTAGTGTTTTGAGTTGATATCATGCACTTTTCTATGCCACATGTGCATCCATCAAAACAGATCTCTTTGTGGATCTATCTCTACCTTATTCCTACACATAGAAACATGTACACAACTATAGTGGTCACTGTGAAGTAAGAACAAGGGCTATCCATAAAGAGAGATAAATAAGAAGTTAATTACATATACAGAGGAATAGAGCTAGATTTTTCAGACAAATGTAAGTAATTAAGCTAAATAAATACTTTGCTCTTGGAGATGGTATATATAGGGCTCTCAGATGTTTTAACACTTGTACGTCATTCAAACTTCTCAGGAGTCTGCTTAAACTTATTATTTGCTGCCCTAAATCCTCCAGAAACCATTAGCTTATATTAAATGTAAAGCCAGTAAATTCTTTCCTAATGACAGAGTCACTCAAAGTGGCTGCTTTGAGAGAAGTACAGCTAACTCCACACCAGGGACGTTTTATAGGGAAACTGGACCCGGGCGATGCCTTCTTTAAGTGCCCCTCTCAATCACCCCAGCAGGAGTTGTCTTGGGGCCATTGGGAAAGAAAATTACACCAGTGAAAGCCAGTGCTTTTCATTTTCCTTTGGCTCCAGAACTCTTAATGGTACACGCAGGACTAGCTGTCTTGCTTTTGAATTGTGGCGGCTCGAGACTGTCAATCACCATAGACAACAATGATCATATATTACATTTATAAACTGCCTTTCATCTCCAAATGCTTGGCAGGCTCAGAGAAATTATATCAACCACTTTTCCTTCATGTGGTGTAAGAAATTCTTGAAGAAATGATTGCTTCCTAACAGAGTAGCACCAAGTGGGAAATAAATGCAGGTATCATTTTTACCTGTAGAATGAATCACACTTTTACAGGCAATTTGTTTATACATTCACATCTGAATTACACAAATAAGAGCAGAGAAAATTAGAGACTCAAAAACTGGGGACCTGAAGCATGAGGATTCCAACCTAAATTCCTACCTCTTATCTCAATGTTTACTTAGATATGTGCATTGGTAGGTGCCCTGGAGACTTTATTATCTTGCAACTTGCAAGGGACATTTTGAGTTCCCCTGAGCAACACTTGATTCATTTTCTTATACAAGAAACCACCCAACATTTAGGTACTGCACATGGTGACAGGAAAATAGCAGAAGGAAGAGGGATTAGCTCTTCGATCCAGAGGCAGACAATGCCACTTGTTCTATGAGAAGGAAACGAACAGAGATGTTTTGACATACCACTTCCCGTGCCTAAAATAGCAGTAAGTTCCAGTCTCTAGCAAGCATTTAGTATATATTGAGCACTGTTCTAAGGTACTTCACCTACATTCACTGATTTCATCCTCACGGCCACCCTGTGGAATGGATATTATCAGGTGGGTACTATTGGAAACAGAAAACAGGAGTGACAGAGAGGCAAGGTGGCTTACATAGTTTAAACTGGGCCGAGCCAGACTTTGACACAGTGTGTATTCTTAACCACTACTGGACAGCTGTTCCAGAACCAAAGCACCTTCTATTCAACCATCCCCTCTCCACCCTGTCCTCATTCTTTGTCCAGCAAGGAAGCAGCATAAGTGGATAAATGTCTCTCTCACACACACACACACACACACACACACACACACACACACACACTTTCCCTTGCACAGTCTCAGACATTATTACTTTTTTGAAATTCATTGACTGTTAACCTTTTGCCATATTGGAGCCCCCCACTGAATTATTACAGAGTCAGTTGCACTCACTGTGACACCATATAGGTAAGTACATTGTTATTAACTTAATTAGGGTATTCCTAAGGCTTAGGAAGAGCCACATTCAAGGGACCAAAGAGCCGCATGTGGCTCATGAGCCCCAGTTTGCTGACCACGGGTCTATGTTCATATGGATCTGTGTACAGAGCTAAATATGTGAAGACCTGGTGCTCACACCATTTTGCAGATTATTCTACTTTATGGGATGTCTTAACTCTAATCTAGTCATACCAGAGGTAGAGCCAGGCAGAGCCACGAGGACTTTGAAATGCCTGTCACTTGTCAAACCACTGTCACTCTTTTCCTTTCTTTGTCTTCTAACACCAGCTCATCCTTTGGGACTTGCATCAAATGTCCCTTCCTCTAAACTTCCAGACTCCCAAGGCCAGGTCATCCCCATTAGTCACAGGTGACAGAAAAGTAGGCTGTTTGTAACAAAGATCGTGGTAGAAATGCCTGAGAAGGTTAGAGATGTGTATGTACTGATCAAATGTGAGAAGTCCCTTAAAGGAGTAGACTGGAACCCATGTATCTTTTATTCCTGGTGCCTGATGTCTGTAGGGGTGGTAGATGTGAATACAGCTGAGAGGTGCCTATCTCATACGTTTACAGAGTGCACATCTACATGACTCCAAACTTGGTGAATCAAGAGCCTAGCTTTCTTTATCCCTTACATCAACTTCTGGCCAGAGGAATAAGGGGTGGAGATTGTATAATTTAGGAGTTAGCTGAACTCACCAGGTCCTCTAGGATTCAAACAGAATTTGCTGAGCCTCCTTCCCACATCCTGTGGGAAGGCCCTACCCAATATTTCCACACACTCTATGGGGTAACATTCCCATGGTCACCTTGTGCCAATTTCCTGTCTTGCTGACCTCTCAGTCTCATTCACAGCTCACCTTCAGTGACAGTTTCTTCCTCTCTGCTTTATTGACAGTCCAAGCCTGGCCCTTTTCTCGATTTCACTAAACTCCACTCACACAAGTGGGTGGGAATATAGAGAGTTTTACTCAAAATTAAAGAAGATGGAGATGGGTTGTGGATGGACCCACATGGCAGATGGTTTCAGATGAGAAGTTAGGCATTTCTCTTTCATGCCTGCTCCAGTGAGCATCTCACTGACTGACGTTCCCCCTATCATTTCTGATTTCCCAACATGGTAGAAATAGTATCTTTCAATTTTTTTCATCTCACCTTTGTGTGTTGTGTTGTTCTTGTTGTTGTTGCTCTCAATGCACAATATTCCTGTTCTTTTCTGATACTATGAACTTTCTCCATCTCTTTGTCATTTGCTGGTCCTTACTGTTCATGACCTTATCTCCATAAACAAACATGCCCATTTACATTGGTAGATAGATAGATAGATAGATAGAGATATATTCCCCTCTCCAAGAGAAGAATTCTGCAATTCTTCAGTCAGTTATTAAAGTAACAATTACCCCATAGCCTTTCCTAATGTGAGTTTTAATGACCCAGGAGTCAAGAGGGGAAAACGAGTAAGTGGGGAAAGGTAGATGTATTTTGTGATCTGCCTGGCACTTCGGGCTGTGGACCGACAGGTGGCCTAAATGGTAAATAGCAAGACCAGACAGAGACAAAGACACCTTTGAGATGGTGCATAAAATACCATCAAGCACTTAATATGTGATGACCATGGCTAAGTATTGGACCCAAAACACAACAAAAATTCATCAAGACACTAGGGGAAGGCATATGTTTGTTTTTTACCTCACTTCCCTTGACGGAGAAGACATACCCAAAATGGTGTTGTTAAGAACAATGTCAAAGAATTTACTGCCTATGTTTTTATCTAGGACCTTTATCCCTTACATCAACTTCTGGCTTTACGGTTTTAGATCTTACATTTAGGCTTTTAATTCATTTTTAGTTTATTTTACAAGGTGTAAGAAAGTGATCCAATTATATTTTTCCCATATATTTGTCCAATTTTCTCAGTATCACTATTGAAGAGACTATCTTTACCCCATTATATATTCTTTCCTTCTTTGTCATAGATTAATGGACTGCATAAGTGAGGATTTATTTCTGGGCTCTCTATTCTATTTTGTTGTTCTATGTGTCTGTTTTTGTGCAATACCATAATGTTTTTATTATTGTAGCTTTGTATTATAGTTTGAAATCAGAGAGTATGATACCTCTCATTTTGTTCTTCCTCAAGATTGTTTTGGCTATTTGGGGTATTTGTAGTACCATATATTGTAGGATTCATTGTTCTAGTTCTGAGAAGAATACCATTGATATTTTAATAGGGATTTCTTTTGATCTGTATATTGCTTTGAGTATTAAGGACATTTTAACAATATTAATTCTTTCAATCCATGAGCAAGGTATACCTTTCCATTTATGTTTATTTTCTTCAATGTCTTATAGTTTTCAGAGTATAATTCCTTCTCCTTGGTTAAATTTATTCCTAGGTACTTTATACTTTTTGATGCAATTGTGAATGGAATTATTTTCTTAATTTCTCCTTCTGGTTGTTCACTATTAGTGTATAGACACAGAATAGGTTTCTATATATTAATTTTGTATGCTTCAACTTTACTGAATACATTTATTAATCTTAATACTTTTTTGTGGAGTTAGCATTTTCTATATATAGAATTATACAGTGGGGCCTTGACTTACAAGTGTCCCAACTAACGAGTTTTTCCAGATATGAGCTGTCTCTCGGCTGATTTTTTGCTTTGAGTTGCAAGCTAAAATTCGGGTTATGAGCCAGCTTCAGATACCCCACCGCTAGTTGGCACAGCGAACGTTGCAGTGAACACCACAACATCAGCCCAGCATCATGTGTCTCACTTGTTCACTTTATGACTTGACATACGAGTAATTTGAGTTACGAGCTCCATCACAGAACGAATTAAACTCATAAGTCAAGGCCCCACTGTATCTGCAAATTGTAACATTTTACTTCTTCCTTTCCAATTGGATGCCTTCTATTTCTTTTTCTTGTCTGATTGCTGTGGCTAGGACTTCCAATACTATGTTGAATAGAAGTGGTGAGAGTGGGCATCCTTCTCTTATTCTTGATTTTACAGGAAAAGCTTTTAGCTTTCACCATTGACATTGGCTGTGGGTTTGACATATATAACCTTCATTATTTTGAAACAAGTTTTCTCCTAACCCATTTGAGAGTTTTTATCATAAATAAATTTTATATTTTGTCATATTTTTTTGCATCTATTGAAATAATCATATGATTTTATCTTTCATTTGTTTGATGTGATGTATCACATTAATTGGTATGTAGATGTTGAACTATCCTTGCATCCCTGGGATATATCTTCCTTGGCCATGGTGTATAATCTTCTCAATATATTGTTGAATCTGGTTTGCTAATGTTTTGTTGAAATATTTGCATCTATGTTTATCAAATATATTGGCCTGTATTATTATTATTATTATTATTATTATTATTATTCTTTTTCTCCACCTCTTCCTCCTCCTTCTTCTTCTTGTAATGTCTTTGGTTTTTGATAGCACGTTAAGTTGACTTTATAGAATGACTTTGGATGCATCCCTGCTTCTTTGATTTTTTTGAAATAGTTTAGAAGGATAGGTGTTAATTCTTCTTTAAATGTCTTATAGAATTCACCTGTGAAGCCAGCTGTCCCTGGACTTTATTTGTTGGGAGGTTTTGATTACTGCTTCAAGTTCATTGATAGTAATCAGTTTTTTATATTTTCTATTTCTTCCTGATTCTGTCTTGGAAGGATATGCTTCTAGAAGCAGCTATTTCTTCTAGAACATCAAATTTGTTGGTATTTAATTGTTTGTAATGTTCTTTAATGATTTTTTGTATTTCTGTGGTATTTGTTGTAACTTCTCTTTCATTTATAATTTTATTTGTTTTGTCTCTATCTCTTTTTTTATTGATGAGTTTGGTCAAATGTTTGTCAATTTTATTTTTTTTAAAAACTCAGCTCTTAGTTTCATTGATCTTTTCTATCGTTTAATTTCAATGTTGTTAATTTCCACTCTGATCTTATTTCCTTTCTTCTGCTTACTTTAAGTTTTGTTTTTTCTTTCCTTAAATTCCCTTGGGTGTAAAGATGGATTGTTTATTTGGAATTTTTACTGTTTCTTAAGGTAAAAATGTATAGCTATAAACTTCCCTCTTAGAACTGTTTTTGTTGCATTCCATAAAATTTGAAAAGTAGTGTTTTCATTTTCATTTGTCTCAATGTTTTGCTTTAATTTCCTACGTGATTTTCTCTTTGATCCATTGGTTGTTTAATAACATGTTATTTAGTCTCCACATATTAGTGATTTTTTCCAGTTTTCTTCCTGTACTTGAGGTTTACATATATTCTTCTGTATCTATAGTGTCACACCATTGTGGTCAGAAAATATGCTTAATATTATGTCGATTTTCTTGAATTTATTGGGGCTTGTTTTGTGGCCTATTATGTAATCTATCCTGGAGAACGTTGCATGTGCAGTTGGAAAAAAATGTGTTTCCTGCAGTTTTTAGATAAATTGTTTTATAAATGTCTATTAAGTCAATCTGTTTTAATGTGGCATTAAAGGCCATTATTTCCTTATTAATTTCTGTCTGGGTGATCTGATCATTGATGTGTGTGGGCTATTAAAATTCCCTACTATTATTGTAACATGGTAAATATCTTCCTTTATATTCATTCATATTTGCTTTATATATTTAGGTGCTTCTATATTCGGTGTATAGGTGTTCATAATTATTATATCCTCTTCTTAGATTGACCCCTTTATGATCATGTAATGTCCTTCTTTGTCTTTTCCTACATTCTTTGTTTTAAAGTCTATTTTGTATGATATGAGTATAGTTACCCCAGCTTTCTTTCTGCTTATATTCGCATGGAATATCTTCTTCCATCCCTTCACTTTCAATGTGTCTTCCTATTTGAAATGAGTCTCTTGTAGGAAGAACATAGATGAATCATATTTTTTAATCTATTTAGTAACCCTATGTATTTTTATTGGAGCATTTAACCATTTACATTTAAAGTAATTATTAAGTATGTACTTATTACCATTTTCTTAATCATTTTTGGTTGTTTTTGTAGTTCTCCTCTGTTCCTCTCTTCTCTTGATCTCTTCCCTTATGTTTTGCTGGTTTTCTTTAGTGTTTTATTGAGTTCCTTTCTCTCTATTTTTTGTATATCTTTTGTTACCATGATTAGTACTTTTGTTTTTTGACCTTCTGACTAGCTATTAAAATGTATGATTGTTTGTATTTATTAAATAGTTGGCTCTACCTGTGAGACTTTTTCCCATTCTTATGTTTTCTTATTTCTGATTATGAATTTTCCTTTTCTGCTTAAAGTAGACTCTCTAAAATTTCTTGTAAATTTAGATTAATGGTGAGGAACTCCTTTAGTTTTTGCTTGTCTGGGAAACTCTTTACTGTTCCTTCTATTCTGAATGATAACCTTGCTGGTTATCATTCTTCTACATTGTAGATTCCTTTTTAAGCACTTCAAAGTTGTCCTACCACTCTCTTCTGGCCTGTAAGTTGCTGCTGAGAAATCAGCCAGTAGCCTTATGGGATATTCTTTGTATGTGATTCATTGTTTTCCTCTTGCTGCCTTTAAAAATATCTCTTTACTTTTAACTTTTGCCATTTTAACTACAATATGTATTGCTGTGGGTCTCTTTGGATTCATCTTATTTGTTGTAGAGTTCTCTACTTCTGGGACCTGGGTGTCTGTTTCCTTACCTGGGTTAGGGAAGTTTTCAGCCATTATTTCCTTAAATGAAGTTTTTGTTTCTTTCTCTCTTTCTTCTTTTGGGATCCATAGAATGCAAATGTTTGTATACTTGATATTGGTCCCTTGAACAATGCTCATTTTTAAAATTCTTTTTTCCTGTTCTGATTGTTTGATTTCCACTAGTCTGTCTTCTAGGTCAGTAGAAACAACCTCTCTGTAGGCTGTGTTTGCCAGTGATTTTGGTAGGCCTGTTGGATCCAATTGATTCTATGGCATCCAGGGATTTGGCCAACAAAGCTGGAGAGACTCTGGGTATGGATGTTAGGTGCATATAGTAATGTCCACTTTATCATGCTTGCTTTTCTGTTTGGAGAAGAAATGGGCATGGGTGATGTGTGTGGGAGCACACTACAATGACTATGAAGGTATGCCAGAGCTCATGGACAGATCTCCTGCTTGCCCTCTTGAGGTGAAAGGTACCTCAAAGCCCAGAGAATCCCAGCAGTTACTGGAGAACTCCCACACCTCCCCAGCCTTCTCTATAAAGTCTCTCTCTCTCTCATTTGTTGTACCAAAAGTAGTCTTTTGTATAAGTGACTTCTGTGTTGGCTGTGTGTGTAGGTCATTTTGGCAGCCTGGCTGGAGCTGGTTGGTTGCTTAGAGTGCCTGGGTGCTGGCTTGCCAGGTTGAAACAATTGTTGGTAGGGAGACTAGGTGTGTGTGGTGACACCCTGTTGATACTGCTTGTTCCTTTTTTTTTTTTTTTTTTTTTTTTTTGGAGCTGAAATGGGCTTCAGGCAGTGTGGCTAGGAACATGCTGCAGCAATCCTGTAGGTAGGACTAAGAACCCAGATAAAGCTCCTGCCTGCCCCATCAAGATAGAGGCGGATATAACTATGGTGCTCATCAGCACCTCCGATCTTGAAGAGGTCCCGCAGATCCCAGAGAGCTCCTGCGTTTCCCAGCCATATCTATGTCTCTTTCTCTCTTGTTGCTCAGAAGCTGCTCAGTCAGGAGTAATGGCTCTGTAGATAAGTGTATATTTTAGTGAGCTTGTGGGAGGGGGTGAGTTTAGCATTCTCCTGCACCATTGCTACCTTAGACCTCTTTCATTCCCCATTTTATTCAGGCATATGCCTCCATCATAGTGACCTCATCTTTTGCCCCAGAGTAGATTCTAATTCATATAAATTACAATTACCCCTACTTCTCCTGAGAGGGATTGGTAAGTGAAGGAAGCCTGCATAGGGATCATCTTTGAGTTGTTCACTTTTCCTCAGGTGATACCTGTGTCTGAGCAGGTGTCCAGGCTATGCAGCCATCCTGCAGTCAGCCAGAAGATGACAGGACAAGCAGGAGGGAGAACCTGGGACTTTCATGACATCGTTGAGCTACTATTCCATGAGATAATGAATTACTGTGTTGTTTAAGCCAGTTTGAACTGGGGGTTTATGTTATTTATGAGTAAAAACAATAAATATACCTGGAGTACAAGAACTGTTCCTGCAAAATACATGTTAGATGGTATCAGTGCTCTCAGTAGGAGCAGTGAGAACTGTCACAATAATTGGCAGGAATCACTTTCCAGCATTCACTGGGAGGAAACAGGGATGTTAGATGTTCTGCAATTCATAGAAATATTGCACGTAATCATTACCTAACATCCCACAAGACTAGGATATTCTGTTATATAGCCATGATGATATTATATGTGCCTAAAATCTCACTCCATTCCACATATAAACACAAAGTATTTTTGAAGAGGTTTGATAGACAGCTACCATGTAAATCTTAGGGTCTTTTTTCTTTATTTTGTTTGGAACTATAATGAGACCTGTGCACTGACTTGGAAATTCTCACAGATGGCATT
>NW_006282259.1:377645-385593 GCF_000327345.1 Myotis davidii
TTCTCACAGAGCAGCCCTGAGGATTCTCTTTATAAGCATACCCACCTGATTTCCTCACTGTGTTTCCTGATGCATAGCTACCTGGGCATCTAGTAACTGATCATTGTATTAACTTTTAAATATGTTTGTAGGTGGGTTATATTATCCATGAATTTCTTCCATGAAGTGTTACAAAATAATCCACAATTAATACTTGTAAAAAGAGATGATGGTGGTGATGATTTCACAGGCATGCATACACAAAAGTGGTCAAATTGTACACATAAAATATGTACTTTTCTCCAAGTAGGAGAAAAAGGGGGTCTTGAAAGCAACTAGAACAGAAAATCTATGAGGTCTTTTCCAAATTCTAAAATTTCAAAAAAACCACTTTACTCACATACAAAGAATCTTGGGTCACAAACTCTAAACCAGTAAGCCACTTCCAGAGATGCATATCCATGGAAGGCACAGGTTGGGCCATCTCAGTTTCCTCTTTCACTAAAGTGTGCCATCTAAGAAGACACTCAATGGCTATTGCCTGATCAGGAGATCGCCATTCTGGTGTGTATCTGATACTACCCCATCATCCTTACTCTGCCAAAGAACTTTGGAGAAACCTGAATGTGAAAATCACTTTCAGAATCTTCACACCCACCCCACCCCACCCCACATTTTATCCGTATTACTTCATAAACTGTTAATTTTCTGTCTAGTTAATTAATACTTAGAAGCATAGTAGACCCAAAGCCAGTAATGGGCTGGAACTGATGCACACTGGCTTCTGAGAGACAATTATGTGCTTTTCTTTACAACTCACCATTGAGTTCCCTTATATTGGTAGTTTATATCAGCCACTGAGGGAGTATTTACACCATGGAAATAGGCAAATTCTACAGACCAGAGCTTTTTACTCATGGAGAACAGGCTGTTAAACATTTACCAGGGTGTCACTGCTCAGAGCATGAGCAGACACCCTCTTCTTCACTTAGATTTGTCCACTATGCGTATTGAAGCATATAATATAGTAAATGCTTATTCTTAAACATCACATAAGTTATAGCTTTGTTTTGAATATTAGAATCTGATTTTGTGTTTTCAGAAGACTGAGAATGTATAGTAGGACATTAATGTTCTATAGGCGTAAGTAAAAGATCTCTGCATGGTTAGTGAACAGGTGGGTTCATGCATAGGTGGGGGTCGGGAATAAAAATGATGTCGTGTGTGTGTGTGTGTGTGTGTGTTTAAACTGGCTAGAAATCAAAACTAATTTTGGCTCCAACTAACATAACTGCTATGATTGCTGGAAGTTTGTTGAGTGGAGTTAGCCAATGGGCTTGTTTTCCATTGGCATGAAGAAACTGCCAATAAGACTTTCAGCCAACCAGATGATATTTAGCACACTCCACCTGAACGTGGTGCCTACACAGCCATTTCAGTTAACTGGAGATCGCCAGTACTTGGCAGAAAGCAGATGAAAGCATTCAGAAGGAAATTGTGGGAAGGGGCTGGGCCTTCAGCTCACAGAGACTCAGATTGCAGTATTGGGAAGCGAAGCAAATCCGAATGTAGTGAGATTAGAGGCATGTGCTTGGCAGCAAATGCCACACTGACAAGTAGAGATACTATATATCATATACACTCTCCCAACCCAAGAAGGCAGGAGAACTCTTCATACATTCAGACTGTGATCTGAGTCCCAGGGGTGTTGACCCTTGTGGTCACCTTCAGGTTCTCCTCCACACTCATCTCTCCTTTCTGTGTGCTGTCTCCTACCTCCCTCAGACACACTTATTTAGCACAAATATGCTCTCTTGCTCTCTCCCAATTACACATTAAAACCCATTCCCAGAACAGGATCTAATGCTAGCCATTTCTTCCTCACCTGCCTCAGCCCAGTAGAAACCAATCAGAAGAGATGTTCATCTTATACCCTGTGCTGCAGGGACCACAACTCTGGTGCATTTTATTTCCTGGGAGCATATCAGCTGGGTAAGTTTTGCTTTCTTGGCCTAGTTGTGGAGTTGACACACTGTGAAGAATTTTCTGATAACTTTGTGAATATAATTAAATGGTTCCAGACAAAACTAAGTGCTTTTCTGTCTCTGATTTCTTTAAATTATGAGTTTATTATCCTTTTTCTGAGTGGTTAGGGTTGGCAACAAGATGGGGGCGGGGAGATGGTTATTGGAGAATATGTTTCACTCAAAAGACATCCTATATAATACAGAGGTAATATGCAAATTAACCCTCACGCCATCACAAGATGGCTGCCTATGACCAGACTGGCAGGGGGTTAGTGAGGGATGACCAAACAACTGAACAAGGAGGCTGTGTGGGGCAACCAGGCTGGCAGGGTAGTTAGTGAAGGGCAACCAAATGACTGAACAGTAGGCTGAATGGGGTGACCAGGCTGGCAGGGGGGCAGTTGGGGGTGGCCAGGCTGGCAGGGGAGGAATAAAGGAGTGACCAGGCTGGTGGTGGTGGGGGGTTGTTAGGAGTGACCAGGCTGGCAAGGAGGGGGCAGTTGGGGGTGAACTGGCTGGCAGTGGGAGGCAGTTGGGGCAACCAGGCTAGAAGGGGGGTAGTTAGGGGCAATCAGGCCAGCACACAGAGGCAGTGAGGGGTGATCAGGCCGGCAGGGGCAGTTAGGGGTGACCAGGCAGGCAGGCAGGTGAGTGATTAGGAACCAGCAGTCCAGGATTGTGAGAGGTATGTCCCAGATTGGAGACCGTACAGGCTGCGCTGAGGGGACCCCCCATCCCATGCATGAATTTTGTGCACTGGGCCTCTAGTTTTCTTATAATAATGGACGTGGGGCAACCAGGCTAGAAGTGGGGTAGTTAGGGGCAATCAGGCCAGCACACAGAGGCAGTGAGGGGTGATCAGGCCGGCAGGGGCAGTTAGGGGTGACCAGGCAGGCAGGCAGGTGAGTGATTAGGAACCAGCAGTCCAGGATTGTGAGAGGTATGTCCCAGATTGGAGACCGTACAGGCTGCGCTGAGGGGACCCCCCATCCCATGCATGAATTTTGTGCACTGGGCCTCTAGTTGGAAGTATAAAAAGAGAAAAATAGATGGGATCTGGATTATTTCTGCTCAAAAAATTATTGCTAATAGGAAATCAGAAATCCATCACTTCAAACATCATGCTTATGAGAACATTAGATTCAGGGTAACAGTGGATAGGTCTGGATATCAATACTGAAACAGTCATCTGTGTTTGCAATTAGTCCAAAACAGTGATGGAGCGTGACAACTGGATGGTTCTGAGCACAGGATCTGTTTGCCAAATTCAAGGTCTAAGACTTCTTCATCTACCTCCACTGCCATACACACCTGCTCAAGTGCCTTTCAGAAACATGTTTTCATCCGCACAACTTTTCTTAGAGAGAAAAAAAGGGAGAGAGAGAAACATTGATTGGTTGCCTCCTATACATGTCTGGCCAGGAAATGAACCCACAACCTAGGTATGTAGCCTGACCAGGCATCAAACCTACAACATTTTAGGTGTACTGAGCTACCCAGCCAGGGCCACACATCTTTTGAGAGACTGAGAGATAGCATTTACTGACTCTTGGGTCAGAGGACAGCCCTGGAGACCAGAACTTGCCAAGATGTGTGTGTGTGTGTGTGTGTGTGTGTGTGTGTGTGTGTGTGTGTGATGTATAGCATGGCTCACATTTAGTTTGGGTTTAATGGGTTGTGTTTACATGGATTTACATGGTTTGCCACGACTTCCAGAAACAATTAGGTCATTGTTGCCATCCTGGTGCAGACATGACTCTAGGAATGCTCGCAGAGCCCATTCTGCTGATGTACCCAGCGTGGTGATCCAAAGGTGCAGTGTCAGAGGTCATCTCCCAGTCCCAACATGTCCTACAGCACTTGGCACTGGAAATACGTGGGGAGATTAAGAGAAACAGGTTTGAAAATACATGGAATCGGGAGCCAGCCTGTGGGAAAGTTTTCCAAATCTTACAGTTTACATATGAAAAAACGGTTGATAGGAGTTATTCAAAATTTGACAACAGCACTGAAATCACATGACACTGTCAATAGTGAGTTGCAAAACTAAAAGAAATTTTTCTAAACGACCCATAAGAAACAAACTTTGATTGGTTGTGCTATAGGAAAGACTCAATTTTCTCATTAGCCTCTCTATAGAAATTATATTACAAGATTGGCGTCATAGGAAAAGGCAATCAAAGAGCACGCAGCCAAAAATAGAAGGAAATAATTACAGAGGTGGGGTAGACAGATGAGTAATATACTTTTTTTCTGTTTCAATGCTGTTTGTGGTATTTCATATGTTTTGAATATTTGTAATTTGTTTGATCTTTCTAACTGATAAAAATTTTTAATTTTGTATTTTGTTGTGTGTGTTTGTTGTTGTTTTGGTTTTTTTTGGAAAGAGGAATCCTAAATTGTGAAGCCTTAGACCCATTTCAGTCTGGGTCTGTCCCACTGTGTGTTTATAAAAGCATCTTTCCATCGTCATTTGAGAAGAGATTTCTGGCTTTTGTCATGCCACTTAAATTCCACAGATTTCAGTTCAGTCATCTGTAAAATGAAGGAACTGGCCTAAAACTTGTAAGGTGTACTACAGCTCTGAAGGCAGTGGCACTGTGAGGCTATAAATTGTAGAGGCAAGAAATTTAGTGACACTGCTCAGTGTGTGACCTTGTAACATTACACATCTTCGTTTGACAGAGGAAAAAAAGACCCAGAAAAACAATAGCGCACCCACAATAGACCTCTTGAAAGGGACACCAGAGAAGGACAGAGGGGTGAAGACAAAACTGCAGTGGCTTGGGTGCCACATCTCCTGGCGAGGTCCCGGGCACCTGGGCAGCACCTGCGGCAGGGCAGGTGGCCAGGCTGGCTTTAGCAACTCTCAACCAGCACTATCTCAAAGGCGTAAAATGGTTCACATGGAATAAAAGAGAAGAGAGAATTTATTGGAATAGATCTTTTAGTGTATGTAGCATTTTTCCTTCATACCCAGAAGTTTCAAATTATTGTCTTTTATTGAAGTAGACTGTTTAATTATTAAAATTAAACTATTTAACTCAAAGTGATGAGAGAAGAGTTGTGGTTTTTTGGTGTTTATTTGTTTGTAACATAGTGTCATTTTTAAAATCACAATATTTATCCAAGATTTTATCCAGTGTAAAGAGAAGCCAACATAGCCTGTTCACAGGGCCAGTCATGAGAAAGAATCATGGTGGCCACTAAACTCTTTTAACTTATTGCTCTAAAGAGAATAGATTCAGAAATGTTATGTAAACTCTACATTTAATTTAATAGATAAGTAAAATTTAGAAACATTTTGAGAAATTAATATTGGGTTGCCAAACCTTTACTTTCCCAAATAAAAACATTTTTAAATCCCACCATCTAAAATCACAAGCTTTTTTTAAGAGTAAGAAAAATTTTATATCAAGAAAGTATGAAAAGATATAATAATACATTATCAGAATTTTATAAAAGTACTTGAATTTAATAAGTTTTATTTATTTATTAATATTTACCTCACATTGTTTTTCTCATTGATAAGTAAAGACCTTATAACAGACCTGGGCACAGAAACTTTGAATTAAATGCTTATTGAGGCATTGCTTTCATTGCGACATTTCATGAACCAGGAAAACAACACGATGGTCATACCAGTATTTCAAAACTATTTAAATTGACATGAACCACAAACTGAGGCACAAATATAGTTAAATATATCTTATTTTATCACATAATAAATCAAAATACAAAATTCCAACATTGCTCTTTTAAGAGCCCTCTTCCCAGAATTGTTCATAAACTCTAAAAATGTACTGGATCCAAGGTGGAGGCGTCATTCATCACTGCAGTTGCTCCCACTGCCACATGGTGGTGCTGTTGAAGCTTGGTCCTGCAGAACACACTGATCAAGCGGGCTGCCCAGGCCACAGAGGTAGGACGGGCCCCTTCCTAAGTCTTATTTGCCACCTAAAATGTCCTGTATTTGAGCCCCAAAGGTGCAGTTCTTAAAAATTCATTCTTCCACTTTACCTAGAGAGGCACCTTCCAGAACACCAGCCAGCCCAGGCCCAGCTCTAACAGCAAGCAGCTCACACACAGGTCCAGCAGCCCTTCCTTTCCTCCATGCTGGCCACCTAAAGGGGCACAGATTTCCTTTAACCCCCTGAACACAGACACTCAAGCTGTATTTCCTCCCTGGACATCAGATCCTCTTGTAGGAAAACCTCTGAAGACCCCAGTGTCCTCCTCGCCTCCTGTCACATAGAGGCCAGTCTCAGGGACGGCAAGGTGATTCTCCACTGAGGCCTCTCCCACCGAAAGGTTGGCAAGTCTCTGGCTAAAGAGAGAACACACATGTAACCTCTCATCGGACAACCCTCAGCCAGCATGCCCCACCCCTTGCCACAGAACCACCGTGGGCAGTGGAAGAACTATGAGTGAGCAGCATGGCCATGAGCCTTCATGGACATGAGACTGTAAGGGATGCAGGAGTGTGGCCTGAATGGATGGCCAATGACAAGCAGGAAGGGGACAGGGGCACAAAGACCCAGCCTCCCCTCTGCTCAACCTGGAAGAGCCATCTAGCCTCCCAGTCCCGATGAGGCAGGTTATGCTTCTGTGATGTCTGCAACAGCCCAGTTGCTCTCTCCACCAAACCCATGCCCCTCTCTCCCACCACAGAGGTGCCTCTTGAGAAGACTCCCTAGTAAGTGTCTGGCACATCGACCTCAGGGTCTGCTTCCAGGGATGCCAGACTGCAGCCTTGGCCATTCTCCAGAAGTTCTAGGCCTGCTCATTGGATTCCTCAAGATCATGACCAGGGACATGAATAACTAACTTAGGATGGTGAGCAGTTACTACAGAGGAACGTGCAGATATGCAGCCTCGGTGAGTGGCTCCAGCAGCGCGTGCTGACTCAGTGCCCTCAGACTTCCTACATTGCGGGAGACCAGAGCAGTGCTGCTACAGAGAGCAGGCTCACCGTTCTGTTGTTCCCCTGGGATCCATTCTTAGTACAGAGAGAGACCTGTTTGCCCCGTCTGGCATCGTTGGGTAGGGTAGGATGTGTCTCCACCCTGCACCCCTGGAGCACGGCCCCTGCATGGTGACATGGGCTGTGAGCAGCCATTCACTCTGAACGAACGCAGGTCTGGTTCTGCATCTCTGATATGCTTGCTGCCCGAACCACAACCACTCCTCGGGGGAAGGTCAGTGGGGGCATTTTCTCAAAAGGTGGCTGTACACCAGGCAGCACCAAGAACTTCAGACTTCTTTCCATCCCATCCAGCAGCCTGAGCAGGCAGTAGAGCAGGGTGGCCTAGAGTAGGGCTCTTAAGGTGGTCCCTGGACAATGGTGAGAAATGCAGATTCCTGGCTTTGCCCCAGAGCCCCTGAATCTGACATTCTGGGCTGAAGCTGCATTTTCACAGCCCCCCCGGGATTCTGACACATGCTACCACTGCAGAAACACTGGTTAGAGCAGAGTCTGGTAAAACTTGTCTGTAAAAAGCCAGATGGTGGCTATTTTAGCCTTTGCTGCCATGTGGCCTCTGTCACTGCCTTGCGCTGCTGTGGTCATGTGAAGGCAGCCACAGGCAGTGTGTAGATGAACGATGTGGCTCTATTCCATTAAAACTGTTTTGGTGATGTAGTCCTATTTGTTATTTTCTCTTTAGTTTCCATTGCCCTAAGAGCTGTATCAGTAAAGATATTGCTATGACAAATGTCTGCTATTTTGCTGCCTATGGCTTCTTCTAAGATTTTTATGGTTTTCCATCTTACATTTAAATCCTTTTATCCATTTTGAATTTATTTTCATGTGTGGTGTAAGTTGGTTCTCTAGTTTCATTTTTTTTGCAGGTATCTGTCCAGTTTTCCCAACACCATTTATTGAAGAGACTGTCTTGTCTCCATTGTATGCTCTTGCCTCCTTTGTCAAATAATAAAAAGCT
>NW_006282259.1:385876-394840 GCF_000327345.1 Myotis davidii
ATATTTCAAGTGTGTTTTCATCTCTGAGTCTCTGTTATCCTTTTTACTAAATACAGTTAATCATAAACCTACCTTCCATGCTCTAAAAATAAAATATATGTGCACACCCAGTGATCCCACTTCTAGGAATATATCCCAAGAAAACAGAAACTCCAATCAGAAAGGATATATGCTCCCCTATGTTCATAGCAGCACAATTTACCATAGCTAAGATCTGGAAACAGCCTAAGTGCCCATCAGCAGATGAATGGATTAGAAAACTGTGGTACATCTACACAATGGAATACTATGCTGTGGTAAAAAAGAAGGAATTCTTACCATTTGCAACAGCATGGATGGAACTGGAGAGCATTATGGTAAGTGAAACAAGCCAGTCAATGAAAGAAAAATACCACATGATCTCACTCATTTATGGATAATAAAGAACATTATAAACTGATGAACAAAAATAGATACAGAGGCAAAGCAGCATTGAAAAGACTGTCAAAGTACAGCAGGAAGAGTGGGGAGGATTGCGGGGCGAGGTAAGAGATCAACCGAAGGACATGTATGCATGCATATAAGCATAACCAATGGATACAAGATACTGAGGGTTAGGGGAGACCGGGGAGAGGTCAATGGGGAAAAAAAAAGAAGACATATGTACTACTCTTTGTAATACTTTAAGCAATAAAATAAAATTGTAAAGAAACTATATTTGTGTACACTGAAAACTGAATTTCATGTAATTTTCATGTCCCATGAAATCTTCTCTTACTTTTGTCAACTGTTAAAAAGTGTGTGAAAGAGCGTTGCAAGTGGAAAAGTGAAAAGAGCAGGAAACTGGAAATTCCTGAGCTCGAAAGACACCCCACCACCCTGATGCAGTGCCAGGAGGGCAGCTGAGACGCAGCCTTGACACCGTGTGATGTGTCAGGTGGCTCAGACATGCAGCCAGGCTCAGTCCCAGGCAGGTGAGAAGACAGCCACACTCCTGGGTTGGAGTCTGAGCACCAGTGACCCTCACACTGTCTTCATTGTATCCCAGAGGGTGTCTTTCTTCCACAAAGGCATCCTTCCAGAGCCTAAGAAGAGGTCTCCATGCTCCTGACCTTCCCCTGTCATCTCCTGTCACAGCATGTGTCACAGTGTAAGCATTCCTCCGCTCCTCCGCTCCTCCGCTCCAGTCTTGGGCTTATGTGTGCACCCAGCTGTGCCCTTTGGGCGTGATCATTGCCTTTGCTCCCTTCCACCCCATAGCAACCATTTCTGTGTCTATGACATGAGATAAGAAACATGCTACCAGGGAAAATGGGAAGTGTTTGCCTCTAGAAATCGAGAGTAAGAGGCAGAATGGAATGAAATGGCCTTTCTCCTTTGGCACTTTCCTGTTTCCTTGCATAGAATCTAGTCAGAGTCTGATGCAAAATGCAACATTCAAATGCACACATTTTATCACGATATGATCAGATTTATTTATCACCGGAACTGCTAGGGGTGACTAACATCTTTTCCATTCATAGATGAATCAGCTGAGGCTCCATGGAGCTGGGTAACTTCCTCAACACCCCACAGGTAGGCAGTGGAAGAGCAAAGCTAACAGTCTGCTTTGTAGGTGACCCTGAACCAGGGAGAAACAGCTCTGAAGCGATCTGCTGAGGGAGATGCTGAGGAAAACAGCCTCCACAGGAGGCAGCCCTGAAGGAAGGGAAGCCTCAGCACCACCAGAAAGTGACTGCATGGAGGTCACATGTAAATTGTCTCTTCTGTGTGACTTTTTCTATAAAATTGATTTTTACTTATTAAGACAACTTTCCAGAACAACACTTCTCTTACTTTTCATTTGTCCCTTATTGAGATCCCCTTTTCTTCTATAGAAATAACACTCTGGGTTGACATCCCTAAGTGTTTTATCATGTGAATGCCCACAATGGCTTTCCCTAGCCCTAGCCCCGTCCTTTGAGGCAAGCATTGTGAACTGACATGTTATCTTTCCTTATCTCTTCCTCTTCACTCAGCAGCCACTCTAGGTTGACTCTGACTCCCCCTTGGCTGAAGTCAAGCTGAGCTCTTCCCACAGAGCTGAGGGCAGTCACAGCAGGCAGTGTCCGTGGAATATTTCTTGGTTAAAGTCTTCTGACGTGTACCAATGCTACCTCTTACCCTGGAGGGTTTTTAAATGAACATGTGGTCAAATATGGAAACCTCCAGTAAAAGTTGATGAAGAAATCAAACTTGGAGCAACTGGAAAAACATTTCCTAAAGACGTGTGTCAGACACAGACCGTGAGCACAGAAACGTGGCAGGCAGTCTCAGGTAAGGGAGGTTTATCGTTCCTACTTCCCTCAGCAGGGCCAGTAGTGTGGGGACTCCTGTCTTATATTTAACTAGAACCCATTATGCAAATTCTTAACCACCTCTCCCTACTCCATATTCTGTCTTTCAAACTCTGCAATCCGATATTGGATTGTACCCTCTAATCAGGGAAGATTCTAGGTGAAAGTAGTACTTCTTGCCCATTCTCTTTGGCATCAGATAGTGTTTATCAATTCTGATGAGCCTTGACATATAAAATGACAACAAAGTTTGCCTGGGCTGACGCTTCTAACCCCTTTAGTGAGTACAAGTGGAGAACACAGCCGTCCTCCCAGGCACTCTCCGTGCTATAAACTGTGTGGAAGTTGTTCCCAGAGAAAGGATGACCAGTGTGGCCACTCTCAAACCTGTTCCTCCTCCTCATTATTTCGTGCCGACTCAGTCCTACCAGCTCTCTTCATGTATTCTGCTTCAAAGTTTGTCCAAAGGTTGTGCGTTAAATCTTTGCTTAGGCATTTTCCTCACAGGAAGAGAGAAAGAGACAGATGGAGGACACTTGCCCTCAAGTCCTGCCAGGGCCTCAGCCAGGCGTCCTGCTGGCTGGCAGAGGGATGATAGATGGGGCCCTTTCCCGTGTGTACAGGGGAGGCTGCCTTTGCCTGATTCTGTCCAGTTAGCAAAACAGGGGGAGCTGCCAAGACAAACAGCTGAGGTATGAAAGTTAACAGTTAGCGATCATTGTGGTGTGAAATGGACCCATGAAATGAGACATCAAGGATGCTGCTTGGAATAGCTTGAATGTTGAACATTCTTTCCCAGAGAAAGGAGGGACAACAGCACAACAGCAGTGTGGGGGACACGGGCCGGCTGGTGCACGCACATCCCGGGGGCCAGGGAGGAGATCCTGCCTGATGCCCAGACCTTAGGCAGCGCGCCGGGAGGTCAGGAGGCAGTGCCCATGTCGTGCCCATCCTTGCCAACAACCCCTGCCACCTCCCTGCCCCCATCCAAAAAACAGCTATTAATAGGTCATATCAAAAGAACCCTTGTATTTTATAATCATTTTCATCTGGCTGAGGAAAAGGCAACCATTAAAAGTCTGCTGCAGGATTGCTCGGCCTGCGAGGCAGGTTTCCAGCAGCTCGTACGGAGGACGCGGGCGCAGCTGACAGACAGGCACGGGATGGTTTATGGTCTTTAATGCCCGTGCTGACATGGAGGATTGGGGCGAGATTTATTCTAGGCCTGGGCCATCCCCGCGCACTGAAAACCGGTCATTACAAGCCAGATGACAACTGGAATGCCGTAATCACTTGAGGAATATTTATTTGGTTTTTAAGTTTTTGGATGAATCTGGTTTTCAGAAAGTGAGGGCCTGCTAGGAAGTTACAGTCTGCCCTTATTACATCCAAACCATGATGCATTTGCTAGCCAATGTGTAACCCTATATGGAAAACATAATCAGAAAGTAGAAGCCCCAAGACGAGAAGGCTTGTGATTACAGCCCTCACCACCGTACCCCCATTTGCGGTCACTGCACACCCTAACTATCCCAAACGGACCAAAGGAATCCAATGCTTGTAAAGTCTGCTCAGCATCGTCGAGTCCCTGGCCCACCATGACAGTGAACCTGGTGTAGTGGTATTATATACTGGAATACTTTTCTTCTGGCTCATTCTACTGAATTTCAGGTGATAAACAAAATATCAAAAATAGAGCTAGACATTTTTATTAAGCCTGGTGTCAGCCTAAAGATTTCAATTAAGTTTCTAAAAACACATCTTCTTTTTACACTAAAATCATCCCAAATGGTACCATTTTGGCTCTCAAGCAAGTCATGCCTTGGTATTAAAGACATTTACTTGTGACATTTTAAATGGTTCTCGCTTCTTACAGGAGGAAGTTGGACACAAATGACCGATATGCCACTATTTCTATAAAATATAGCATAACGCTTCCTGCACTTATACATCTTGTTTTTCTTTCCCTTCCAGAACTCTAAGCAGGCATTTTTCTCTGATAATTTTTCTCCTCAGCAAAATCCATCATCTTCTAAGAGCACAAGAACAAGAGGCCCGTCTGATTTATGGCCCACTCGCCCTCGTGGTAGCTGTCATGTACCATCTCGCACGTCACTCAGCCTGACTCCACAGCCCAGGGCTCACAGGCCCGGTGTCTGTACAGGCAGTGCCCTCGGTATGAAAATTCACTGAGCTATTTGCTTATGTAGGCACATTTCTAAGTCTGTGTCACACTCCAACAAAATAGTTCATGCTTTAAATGTACATAAACCAAGACCATGGAAGTGCTCTCCTGTCTCTTCTGCACAATTAATTCTAAGCTCGGTGAAAGCAAATAAACGGGAGGCCCCCACCATGCTGTGATACTGGAGCTTGGGTGGGTTGTGCTGGAGAGAAGCCGCAGAAGAGTTTTAGGGAGAAGGCACGTACTGGGATCCCAATGTCCTGCCACTTACCTTGCTGTCCCAGTACCTCTGCTGGATTTGGGGAGCTGTCTCTTCCCTCCTCCCCCCCCCCACCGCCCCGGCTTCCTCAACAACTTCTACTGGCAGGTTCTAGATTTTGTTACATTTGTGTTTAGCAAACTTCAAGATGAGAGGTTTTGGAAAAGGAAAAAAAATCTTATCACTATGTTTTCTAGCAGGGTAATTGTGTGCAAGGCATTCATTCAGTTTCTCTTAACATATTTCAGCACCTTTTTTTTTGACAAGTTGGTAATCAAACTTTTTTTGTCTTTTTTTGAAAATGAATTAAGCAGAAATTTTATTACAAGCTCTTCAGAGATTATTATGAACACAAATAAAGTATCCTTTTAAAAATGTCGCAAATTAAATCAAAACACATCAAAGTAAAATACATTAAGAACTCATTTAGGTTGTAAGATTTTCATATGACTTTGTTTTAATCATTGGCAACGCTCTGTAAGTCACATTTGAAACATTTTTTAACGACATGAAATAATGTATTTTTTTAAAGTACAACCACAACTGTAAAGTAGAGGAACTTAAGAAGACAAAGGTTACATCTGCTTCATACACAGAGTGGGGCAACCTAATACTTAATACATGAATCTTTCTAAACTGGTTTGCTAAGAAACAGCCTCCATGTTTAATGTTAAAAATAAAACAATTTTCTCACTTAAAAAAATCAAGACATCATTTGATTAATAAAGCTTATTCCTCCCCCAATTTTACACTAGCTTATCTTCATTTAGAAATTGCAAATTCATGAGAAAAAATAAATTTTGTTATGGTATAAAAATCTTAAGAACAACAAATTACAAATATTCATTTTTAATAAACAAAAATGTTTTCCTTCCCAAAACACCCAGTAAATAAAACATACACAGTTTTCCAGGTATAGAAAAACTAGTCATTCACTCATGGAAGAGATGCATTTTGGTATATTTGATGGTATGGTTTTTGTTTATCTTAAGTATAAATAAAGCACTTCAAACAAACTAGGCCATTATTACTTAAGAGCAGGGGTCCTCAAACTATGGCCCACGGGCCACAGGCAAATACAAATATTATATTTGTTCCCGTTTTGTTTTTTTACTTCAAAATAAGACATGTGCAGTGTGCATAGGATGCCTCCCTGTTTAAAAAGTTTGAGGACCCCTGCTTAAGAGTCTATTCCTTCACCCAGTTTCCTTATTTGAGTTGAAATTCATCAATTTCTGTAGAATTTTGGCTATGAGACCAGGTCACAGGAAAGGTCTGAAATATCAAAAAGTCATTTGGACACTTGTCGGTATTGGCTCGGTTGGTTGAGCATCCTCCCATGCAGGGATTGGATTCAGGGTGGGGGCATATGCATGGGTTTCGGGCTGGATCCCCAGTATAGGGCATGCAAGGGTGGCCGATGGATGATGGATGTTTCTCTCTCTCATCGATGTTTCACTCTCTCCCTCTCTCTTAAAAAACAACAACAATAAAACAATTTAAATAAAATAAAAGTCATTTGGTTAGAAGGAAAAGGTTTCCTCGAGACTGTAAGGCAGTCACTCATCAGTTTGCACTAAAGGCTTTCCTTAGCGCACCCGTTTCTTATAGTCTTCAGAAGGAAGCACAGGATCTGGGCAGGGGTGGCTTCCTGCTGGAGCTCAGACGGCAGGGCCTCTTGCAGGCGTCCTGTGGAAGCTCAGCAGCCGCCTGAGACCTGGATTTTCCATGCAGCCTCAACTCGAGCTGCTCCACCAGAGGCTGCAGGGCGTTCATGTGACCCCAGAAGGCATGTAGAGTAGGGGGTTCAGAGGGCAGATGTGCCTGGTTGCCTAAGCCAGGAGGCGGTAATCAAAACACGTGTAAAATGGTATTTAAAGCTAATGAATTAGGCAAAGAGAAACCCATTTTGTTCTGCAATCAAAGCTGTGGGCTTCCAAAGCCGGCCTGAATGGCGGCTGTAGCTGCCAATTGCTCTCTGTTCGCCGTCTACGGCTCAGAGCAGCCCTGCTCTCCATGTGTCCATCTACATCCACTCTATATCCTTCTCCACACTGGTCTGGGCTCGGGAGGCTCCAGTGGGTCCCCCATCCTCTGATTTCCAGTTGGTTTGGCAATTCAGAGTGAGGTCAGAGTATTTGTCCCCCCAGCAACCTTCTGAGGAGGTGCTCTGACCAGCGGTATCCCTGCAACTAAAGTTACAGCTCCTCTCAGGTGGCCCTTTCCATGGATCCCCTGTCACCAGGAGCAACCTCACCCTGTCATGCTGAGGAGTGGTAATGGCCTGCCTTAGCTGTTGTTATTACTTGTCAGTTCCCTGTACCCTGATTTCAACTTTGCAGATAGCCTCCTCATTAAATCCTCCTTAAAATACTGTAAGTTGAAGGTGCCCTATATTTCCTGTGGCGACCCTGACCAACATGGGGTCTGAGGAAAAGCTGTGGCCAAACACTGAATGGAGCTGCCAGGGTACATTGAACTGCCAGAGGCGGTCATGGCTACAGAGAAGACCTGTGCTGTCCTCCAGTGCAGTCCACCCAGATCTGCACACCTGAGGCATCCCTGACACGGTCTTGTCCAAGGGTCTGGTGGTCCATCACACTCGTCTTTGTGGTCTGTACTCTATGTTGATCACTGCACTTACAGGCTGGAGGGTGGGAAGAAGAAGTTGGTACCTGATAAGTCCTGAATGAATATAGTTGCATATCCACCACTCACAAATGAACCCACTTGGAGAATTTTCAAAAAGGGAACACATATCAACAACTCCTAGATCAAGAAACAGATGTCCCCTGCCAAGAACCCTCTCGCTCCCAGTCACCAAAGGCTATAATGATAGCCTTTTACCCTTACTTTAAACACCAGAAATCTGTTTTTCCTATTTCTGAACTTTAGGTAAGTAGAATCATAGAACATGTCCTTTTCTTGTGTCTCACATTATGTTAGTGAGATTCATCTATGTTGTTGCAATGTTCCTGCTCATCGCTGTATAGTTTTCCATTTTATAAACATATCACTCTCTATTGATCCAGTCTATTCTAGAAAAATATTTGGGTTGTTCCCACATTCAGGATTATTAAAAATCATGCTGCCTTGAACATACTCACACATGTCTTTTATTGAACACGTTTGCATGCATTTGTGCTATGATTTGTACTACTTTCTTGCCACCCTTTCCAACTCCTGTCTCCTGCCAGTTAGCACTGTTCAGGGAAGACAGAACAAGGGGTAAGTGAGATATGAGAGGAGAAAGGGAGGTAACATCCAGCAAAGCTGTGGTGTAGATTCCACGGAGTACATCTGAGATTGATCAAAGCTATGGGGCAGAGTCCATCAGACCTTAAGCCATCCTGTTGCTCACAGTGCAGGTTTGTGTGCTGGGAGTAGGGCATGAGGAGTGTCTCCACATCAAGTAAACCCAGAAGAAAATGACTGCGGGCTCGATCCTCAGTGGGGGGCATGCAGGAAGCAGCCAATCAATGATTCTCTCTCATCATTGATGTTTCTGACTCTCTCTCCCTCTCCCTTCCTCCGTAAATTAATTTTAAAAAATACTTTTTAAATGCTACTGATAACCTTTCTAACTGGTGTTTTATCTATTTTTTTTTCTTTTTATAGAGTAGACAATTTAATAAGGGCTATTAACAATGTATTCACCATTCTAACTTTAGTATTAGTTTCCTATGACTGCCATAATAAATTATGTCCACCTAAGTGGCTTACAAAGCACAAATTTATTCTCTTAAAGTCCTGGAGGCTAGAAGTGCAAACTCCAGGTGTTGGCAGGGTTGTGTCCTTCCAGAGGCTTTGAGGGACAATGTCTGTGCCACCCTCTGGCTTCACATGGTTGCTGCAGTCATGGGTGTTCCTCGGCTTACAGACGCATCACTCCCACCTCTGCCTCCACCTTCACGTGGCTTTCTGCCTGTGTCTGTTGTGGCAAAATTTCTCCTTTTTGTAAGGACACCAGTCATATTGGGGTAGGGTCCATTCTACTCCAGGATGACTTCATTTTAACCTAATTACATCTTCAATGACCCTATTTCCAAATTAGGTCACAGTCCCCAGTTCTGAGTAAGCATAAATTTTGGGGGAACACTTTTCAACCAGGACACCCCTTACTTGATTTTTCTCCATAACCTAGGGTTAAGTATGATTTTTTTCTTGCACATTGATGTTTAGCATCATAATTCTTGCTATTGTGT
>NW_006282259.1:394860-396855 GCF_000327345.1 Myotis davidii
TAGGGAGCATATATATATATGATGAGCCTTGAGTTGGAATAAGAATGCGAGTTGGGAGTAGAGAAGAGGTTCCCAACCTTCCTATGACATATGTAATTCTATTGTCATAACTAAGAGACAGGAGAATTGGAGGCGGAGGCTCAGAGGACAGTTTCTGGTCATGTTGGCCAAGGTTCTATAGCATAGTGAACTCGCTTATGTAAATCTGGAGTGCAGAGTGTCCAAAAAAGGGGGAAATGCAGCCTATTCTTAACTAGGAAGAGACACATTGTAGGAGCTAATCTAATCAGTGCTTGCCAAGAGCCTAGCACCAACTTCCAGGAGAGGAGAACTTCGTGAAGATACAGAGACACTTCCAGATAAAAGTTGCGTATGACTTTTGGCTTTAATCTGTGATGTAAAGTTTATTTCCGCAACAAATTTATCTTCTTTGTCAAAGTGCACACAGCATAGCCTTACGACACGATCATAGGGCAGCTTATCAGTGGGCAGTTGGGGAAGGCCATTCTATTCCACAGAGTGACATCCACAGTGTTGCTGAATAGAAACAAACCAAACCAAGGCAGCAGCTGGAAAACCTCTGGAGAGCTGGGAAGAGTCTGGCTAGCATGAGGCCTCCACCACTGCCACCACTGCTTCTCTGAGCTCCCTATCAGCATGACCTAGCACCCCAGAACTTGCCAGGCCTTGTGATATTAGTGTAACCCTTCTGGTTAATTGTGATGCAAATGGATTTTAGGTTTCAGGTGGCTGATGAATAATAACCAAAAAAGAGAAAATTAGAGAGTCTCATTTTATCACACAAATATTTATTCCACAAAAAGGCAACTCAGATCATTCAGTCCAAAAGGAATACAATTGTGTGTTTTCAGAGATACCCAAATTTACTATAATTGTGAATGATTTATTTTTAACATTCAGTGCATGACTAAAGAAGCTGAGGAAATTCTGAAGGCTACTAGCTCTATGGCATAGCAGGTACAGGTAATGATGAAATTCACATTGCAGTTCAATTCAGGGCAGGGAATATTTTCATAAAATATTTCTTTAAAACCAGAAACTGAAAAGTGGTGGTCAGGTTAGGCCTAAGATTTGACTAGAATATGGCTGCTCTTTAAACACTCCTTTTTTATTATTATTATTGAATTGATTGGGGTGACACTGGTTAACAAAACCATACAGGTTTCAAGTGTACAACTCAATAATGCACCATCTGCATACTACATAGTGTGCCCATTGCCCCAAATAAAGTATCTTTCCAACCTCATCCCCTGCTTTACTTTTCCACCTCCACCTACCCCACCGCTTGCCCTCTTTGCCCTCTGGCTATCACCACACTGTTGTCTGTGTCTATGTGAGATATATATATATATATTAGTGCCCTGGTGGACAGATTCATGCACATTGAAAGGAAATTAATTAAAAAGTGGCCAGCGGGGCGAAACTAAGTGAGACGGCCAGACACACCCTGGAGCCAACCTTCTTCAGTCCCTCCCAGCTGGCCACACCTGGGGTGGTGCTGCAGCTCCAAGGGCTTCTGTGGAGTGAGCGGGGGTCCCTCTGGCAGGTGGGGTCCCTTGGCCTGGCCTGCAGAAATCTGGCCAAAACTGGCTCTCCAACATCCCCTGAAGAGTCCCAGATTGTGAGGGGGCAGTTCTTGGGTGACGCATTCCAGAATTGGACTCCCTCCTCTCCGGTTCTGGGGTACATCACCCAAGAATCACTGCTGGCAAGTCATGGCAGCTTGGCAGTTCCTGCATTGAGCATCTGCCCCCTGGTGGTCATTGCGCATAGCTACCAGTCAGATAGTTGGATGGTCGCTTAGCCTTTTATATATATACTAGGGGCCCGGTGCACAAAATTCATGCACTGCGTGTGTGTGGGGGGATGTCCCTCAGCCCAGCCTGCCCCCTCTTACATACTGGGAGCCCTCAGGTATTGACCCCCATCACCCTCCAATCGCAGGATCGGCCCCCTGCCCCGGCCGGCCGCCTC
>NW_006282259.1:397715-399016 GCF_000327345.1 Myotis davidii
CCAGGCGCCATCTTGGCTGTCAGTTAATTTGCATATCTTGCTGATTAGCCAATGGGAAGGGTAGCGGTCGTACACCCAATTACCATGTTTCTCTTTTATTAGTGTAGACTAGTAGCCCGGTGCACGGATTTGTGCACATTGAAAGGAAATTAATTCAAATAAATATTTTAATATCGCTATTCACCCTTCTCTATAATAGAAGTGTCACGGATGAAAGAACATTAGCAAAACGTATAGGAAAATAACATATAAATTGATTAATAAATAAATAATAACATGATATAACAACAACAAAGACATGATATAAAAACAACAAAAACATATAAAAAGAACATTGACAAAAACAATGACTGATAAGTTGATTAAACTTATTCTAATATCTCCCTGTATACCACATTAAAAGTAAAAACATTTTCACAGTGCTTGACTAAATTTACAACTTTAACTTTAACATCACACTTTCTTTGAACTCGAGAGAAAGCAACACATGCATGTGATTGGTGCCAGTGAGAGCTTCATATCTATCGTGCATGCACAAGTCAATGTTTATTTTTAAATTGCCAGTGCATGCCATATGTACGGGCCGGTCAGTCAGTCGGATGGTCGGATGGACTATGGTCAATCACTTAGCCTTTTATATATACACTAGAGGCTGGTGCACAAAAATTGGTGCACTCGGGTTGGGGGGGTCCCTCAGCCCAGCCTGTGCCCTCTCGCAGTCTGGGACCCCTCGGGGGATGATCACTTGCTGGGTTAGGCCCACTCCCTGGGGGATTGGGCCTAAGCTGGCAATAAGACATCCCTCTGGCAGCCCGGGAGCCCTCAGGAAATGTCCAGTTGCTAGCGGTGAGCAGGCCTAAGCTGCAGTCTGACATCCTTAGTGCTGCTGAGGAGGCGGGAGAGGCTCCCACCACCACCGCTGTACTAGCAGCTGTCAACCTGGCTTGTGGCTGAGCACAGCTCCTCTCATGTGAGAGTGCCCTGACCACCAGGGGGCAGCTCCTGCATTGAACGTCTGGCCCCTGGTGGTCAGTATGTGTCATAGTGACCAGTTATTCCCAGTCGTTCTGCTGTTAGGGTCAGTTTGCATATTACCCTTTTATTATATAGGATAGAAGCCTGGTGCACGGGTGGGGGCTGGCTGGTTTGCCCTGAAGGGTGTACCGGATCAGGGTGGGGGTCCCGCTGGGGTGCCTGGCCAGCCTGGGTAAGGGGCTGATGGCTGTTTGCAGCTGTTCACACCCCCTTCAGGGTGGGGGTCCCCACTGGGGTGCCTGGCCAGCCTGGGTGAGGGGCTGAGG
>NW_006282259.1:399785-402498 GCF_000327345.1 Myotis davidii
TGCACGAAATTCATGTATTGGGGTGTGGGGGGAAAGGGGTCTCTCAGTCTGGCCTGTACCCTCTCCAATCTTGGACCCCTCAGGGAATGTCTAACTGCCTGTTTGTACCCCATCCCCCTCCCCATCCCTAAACTGGCAGTTGGACATTCCTCTCACAATCCAGGACCACTAGTTCCTAACTGCTCACCGGCCTGCCTGCCTGATTGCCCCTAACTGCCCCCCCTGCTGGCTTGGTCACTCCCAATGCCCCTCCAAGCAAGTGAGGCTCAGTCAGGGCAGCTTTCGCTCATGGGTGCTGGCACCCAAAGTGCACATCCCTCCTCTGCAGTCACCCCAACTATCCCACTGTTTCACTGGGAGGGTGGAACTCCTCACCACCTCTGGGTTCTTGATCTTGAATGCTGACTGAAGGCACCTCAGTGAGGACAACCCATGCCCAACAGCTGTGTCTGTCTGCACCTGCTCCCTCCTCAGCACCTGCATTAGCCCCACAGAGGTGATCTCGTCACTGCACTGGCCTCCATGGGAACAGGGCATCACCACTCCGCCCTCTCATTGTCATCTCACAGGCACCCACCCTTAGCACCCAGAACACCCAGAACACCCAGACACTCTCCAAAGAACATGAGCATGTCGGAGGGGACCTGCGCACATCCTGTGGGGGACATAAGCATGCTGGGGTTGATGGAAGTGCAGCGGAAGGGTGGGGGAAACTTGTGTGCGCCTTGGTCTGGGACTGTTGCAGGTGCGCAAGGGTGACAGCATGCTGGGGGATGTTCACACACAAATGGGGGAGGAGAGGATGTGCATACCGGAGGCCTGTGGCTTCGCAGATCAGCAAACCCCCGTGGCGCAACCAGGAGGACATCAATCTGGCCCACCACGGTGGCTGTCCCTGTGATATGAGCACCTTCTGGGCCAGGAGGCAGGACTTACACAGCCACTCCTCAGCACTGATGGCCTGCAGGCACTACTTCAGCTCAGCCTGCAGGTTCGCAGGCTCCGCTTGGTGCACTCATGGCTGCAGTGGCAGGTACAGGCCGCCCTCTGCTGGCCCACCTCCCTTGCCTAGAGGCTCTCCGCATGCTGCACACAGGCCTGGAGCAGCCTGGGTGGGATGGGACACCAGCATGCATGGCTCACCTGCCTGGAGTGACCAGGGCGGGGTGAAAGCCAGGCATCCCATTCCGCCCCGGCTGTTCCTTGCCTACACACACTGCACACTGGCCTGGAATGGCCAGGGCTGGGCAGAAGCCAGGCATCCTGCCCCGCCCAACCCCGGCCACTCTGCCCCTGTGCCTGCTGCCCACCGGCTTGGATCAGCCAGGGCCGGGCGGTGCGGGATGCCTGCCTCCAGCATCTCAGTGCCTGTGCACATGCATGCTGCCCACAGGCCCGCCATCTTTGTCGGGTTAATTTGCATATCACTCCGACTGGCTAGTGGGCATTACTGTTGGGAGTGGCTTGGGCATAGCGGAGGGATGGCTAATTTGCACATTTCTCTTTTATTATATGGGATAGATAGATTTTTTTTTTTACTTTATCCCTTTACCTTTTTTCACCTAGCCTCAACCACCAATAATACTCCTCTTTTCTGAGAGCTGTGAGTCTGTTCTATGCCATCTATGAATATTTCTATTGTTTGTTAAATTATTTTGTTCATTAGATTCCACAAATAAATGAGATCATATGGTATTTGTCTTCCTCTGACTGACTTATTTCACTTAGCATAACACTTTCCAGGTTCATCCATGCTGTCACAAATGGTATGATTTCCTTCTTTTTTTATGGCTGAGTAGTATTTCATGGTGTAAATGAACCACAGCTTTTTCACCCACTCATCTACTAATGGGCACTTGGGCTGTTTCCAGATCTTGGTTATTGTAAATAATGCTGCAATGAACATAGGGGTGCATATATCCTTTCAAATTAGTGTTTCAGGTTTCTTTGGATATAATATATTATCAGAAGTGGAATCTCTGGGTCAAATGGGAGTTCCATTTTTTTATTTTTTAAGGAAACTCCATACTGCTTTACACAGTGGCTGCTCCGATCTGCATGAGGGTTCCCATTTCTCCATATCCTCTCCAGCACTTGTTGTTTGTTAATTCTTCCTATCCATGAACACAATATTGCTTCCACTTGTTTTCTAACAGGTCTTTTACCTCCTTGGTTAAATTTATTCCTAGGTACCTCTTTTTGTTGTTGTTGCTATAGTAAATGGGATTGTTTTCTTAATTTCTCTTGCTGAGAATTCATTACTGGTGCATAAAAATGCCACCAATTTCTGAATATTAATTTTGTATCCTGCTAATTTACCAAATTCATTTATCAGTACTAGTATTTTTATGGAGTCTTTAGGGTTTTCTATATGCAGTATCATGTCATCTTTGAATAATGACAATTTTACTTCCTCCTTTGCAATTTGGATGCCTTTTATTTCTTCTTCTTGTCTGATTGCTATGGTTAGGGCTTCTAGTACTATGTTGAATAAGAGTGGTGAAAGTGGATTCTCACAGCCAGTTGGCCTGGAGGTTAAATCCCCCCCAGTATTACCTACAACAATCAAGGCTTAACTACAACAAGACTGTGCACAAAGACCACTAGAGGGTGAACCAAGAAAGCATAAAAACTGAGGAGACAAAGAAACAGGTCACAAATGACAGAAATGTAGGAAAGCAAACCACTGGATATAGAGTTCAAAACCACGTTT
>NW_006282259.1:403305-435805 GCF_000327345.1 Myotis davidii
GTGAAAGTGGACATCCATATCTTGTTCCTGATCTTAAGAGAAATGGTTTTAGTTTTCGCTCACTGGAGTATGATGTTGCCTGTGGGTTTGCCATATATGGCCTTTATTATGTTGTGATATGATCCCTCTATTCCCACAGTGCTGAGAGTTTTTATCATAAATGGGTGCTGATTTTATCCAATGCTTTTTTGCATCTATTAATATGATCATGTGATTTTTATCCTTCATTTTGTTTATGTGATGTATCATGTTTATGGATTTGTGAATATTGTACCAACCTTGCATCCCCGAAATAAATCCCACATGATTGTGGTGTGTGATCTTTAAAAACTGAAAAATGGTGGTCAGATTTGACTGGAATGTGGCTGCTCCTTAGAAACTCTTTAAAAAGTGGGCCTGTGAGATAGAGGTTCCGTGAGAATTGTACATGTAACAGAACTGAATTATTATCTGCTTCAAAAACCACTGCCCTGAACCACACTTAAATGGACAAACTGCTGACTTTTAACCTGACTTTGGAATACACCTCCACCTCGGGATTTCTTAGCTGGTGCTGGACACTTGCTCACTGCAGACTGGGTTCAGAAAAGGGTCACAGAAACATCACCAGAGTAGATGTGAGAGAAGCTCACCAGGAAATTCAAATTCTGCTGAAAATGCCATCCACCTATCATTAATTTTGTAGTGGAGTTTCATCTCCCCCACAGGTAGCTTTTAAAATCAATAGCTAAGAGAGAAACACGGAATCACCTGGAACAATCCTCAGAAGGCCCACTTGGGACATGTCTTCCAGCATTTCCTTTACTGTTGATAGCATGGGCTGCTTCTTTGGTTGAACACCAAATGAAGTTGTTGCCATAGGTCAGTGATGGCGAACCTTTTGAGCTTGGTGTGTCAGCATTTTGAAAAACCCTAACTTAACTCTGGTGCCGTGTCACATATAGAAATTTTTTGATTTGCAACCATAGTAAAACAAAGATTTATATTTTTGATATTTATTTTATATATTTAAATGCCATTTAACAAAGAAAAATCAACCAAAAAAATGAGTTCACATGTCACTTCTGACACGCATGTCATAGGTTCACCATCACTGCCATAGGTTCAGAGGCCATTTCCCTTTAAGCCCTATAATCACACTCAGCACATGGGATATTTATACTGTGAGAGACACACATGATCTTACACAGGTGAGGGCATGACACATCCAGAACCACCCATCTCAGGTCTGTCTCTCTGGGGTGTACATTAATGAATAGGTGTAATGGAATGGTGATTAATATTCTTTTCTGTTTGCTGAAGTCATAAAGTTGAGTTCATCAAAGTAAAGTGCAATTTTAACACCACTCTATTTCAAGCAAACATTTACTCTGAGTGGTGATGTGGAAGGCATGTGGATCACCAGCCATCCAGTGTGCTGCATCTATGGATTTCATCAAAACCAACAAACCAATACAATTATGATTATTGGTTTAAGAAGCTTCTTAATGGCAGAAACACATTTAGAATTAAAACTAATGAACTTAAATAAATCATGGGTTTTGTGAAGCTCTAAATTTACAGGCTATAAATTTTTAAAGACATGTTTTATGAATGATTTTGTTACTGGAAGTTGGAGACAAGTAAGAACTAAATCTAAATAAATGTCATCAGCCTAAAATAATGGAACTAATCAAGTGTTAGAGAGGAAGAGAGAAAAACAGAAAGAGAGAGAGAGAGGTAGATATTGATTTTTCTTACTGATACTGGGCTATAAAGTAACCTCAAATATAATTTATTTTTAATAAAGATTATTTTCAGAACCAAATAAATAGCAATAAATTATGATCATTGGAGGAAGTACAGCAATTTTTTTAGCATATTAAAATTAAAAGAATAAAAGGCATAATGATAAGTAGGGTCATTTATTTTAAAGTATTGCCATCTTAAAGCAAAATGTTATCAAATTATGTATGATTTTAAACAGATTCCTCACCAAAACAAATGAAAAGCTTTGGCAAGCCTCATGACCTTCACAGAATTCTCTGCCTCAGTGGCCTCAGGAGAACCAGACGCCTGAGTGGACATTCTCAGAGCCAGTTTTAGCAATCCTTATTTTCTTTCTCCAAGTGAAACCCCACCCTCCCCTCTTCCTCTCCTGAGTGGACTACAATAGAAACCTCACTAAAGATGACAAAATTAGTCTCAAAAGCAAGTCGGAAAAGCTTGTGAAATTAGACAACTGACGTATACAGATAGAAAAGAAATAATTAAAAATTCTTCCTTGAATCTATATTATTGGAATTTTGTTCTGGAGAGACAAGGGGAGCGGGGGGGGGGGGAGGAGCTTTATGTCCTAGGTAAAACATGGAGCAAGGCAGATCCCATGCCTCATGCAGCCTCGGGCAGCCCACTGTAGGACAATGGGCTGTCTCCTTTGAAGACTGATCCCTCCGGCTGACCGGAGCATGTCTGGGCTCTGGGGCTGGGGCCGTCTGGAAGCTAGATGTGTGAAGAACTGTGCTCACCTTACCATTTGTCTAACGACAAGAAAACTAAATACATTCCCCCAGCAATGGAACATTTGGGAGCAAATCTGATTTGTCATAGAAAGATTGACACAAGAATTCTTAGTTTGTTAGAGATGCACAAACAGCTACTCATGCTCCATTATGAAGCCACTCATCCCCCTAATATCACCATAATCATCTCACATGTGCACACATGCACACACGTTTGTATACACCCTAGAGGCCCGATGCACTAAATTTGTGCAAGAGTAGGCCTTTGCAGCCCCAGCTGCCTCACAGCCCCACGGCCCCGCCCCCCACCCACTGGTAGTTATGGAAGGTCATTCCGCCATCCGTTCTAATTAGCATATTAGCTCTTTATTATATAAGATAGCTGCACTCACACTGATTCACACACACTCACCCACATACTCGCTGCTAGGCACATGAATTCTATTCTTTCCAGTGTACAGAGGGGATGCTATATATGCAGCTCATGCATCCCACTGCGTTCATTCCTGCCAGTGTCCTCGGTGCATGTGGGTGAGGCATGGTGCAGGGGAGGCTAAAATAAAGTGCTCATCAAGCACAGAAGACTAATTTCCAGCTAGAGGCAAACACGATGAAAACAAAGCTACTGCCAGCATCTCCCACACCGCATTTCTTCCATTTCCGCTCTGGGACTTTCCTAGGGGTGTCCATCAACTTCACAGAGTGGTGTGTGTAAGGGTTATATGGACAGATGCCACGAGAGTTGGGGTCAAGACCACCAACCTTTTTCCCCTTCTGAACCAAGCTAGAATTTGGATTCAAGTCTCTAGAGGGGAGAGCCTGCCAAGCCATCGTTGTAATAATAAGTGCCACATTCACTGCAGGCAGGAGTTCTGGGAACAGCAGGAAAGCTTAGAGAACTGGCCTTGACATTCCCCACAACCCAAACCAACATGTCCCTGAAACTCCAACATGGTCCCCTTGAGGGATCCTTGGCAATTTGTTTGTTTTCATCCCTTGGATTCCTACTTTTACACAAAAACAGGGAAAGGGAAAAATACACTAAAAGCAATGGTACATTCTTACCATATTTCTCATCCATTCAGAACTAAAAAGCATCAAAAATCTTGTGAGAAAATCGCTTTTCAGATTTCTAACCCGATTTCTCAACTACAGTGGTCAACAGTTTTTGCCTCGTTTTAGATAAGATCCCAATTCCTGGTTGCTTGTTTACTCAAATTTCAAATTCTTCTCAGGTTTACATCAATCATTCTAAGAGACAAGCAAAACATTTCATATAACAAAATGTGTTGGTTTTTAACATATCTTTGGTCTGAATTTATAAGTCTTTCATGTCTTTGAAGAAAAGCACGTATCTCTTGACAAAAGCCTCTCTCTCTCTCTCCCTCTCTCTCATCTCTCATCTCTCACCACCACTTCAGACCCCAACACTGAGCTACTAAACCAAATGTGCTCTAAACAAAATGTATGAGGAAACTACAGAAATGAAGACACTTAGTGTAAATAATACCCAATGATCAAATATAGCTAATTTGTACCTATATACACAGTCTTCTACAATTTTAAAGATATTTTCCAGACCACACTGTTTTTTTCCCAAGGAGACTCATGTTTGGCTTTTAATTATTGAACCCTGTAAATTCTTGCTATAGTTTGGGATTAGCTTATAATTCTTGAAAAGGGAAAAAATCTGACCCATAAATCCTTCTGTATTGATTACTTCCAAAATAGACTTCTGTGGCCCAAATCACTATCAATTTACCATGAGAGTGAGTAAAGGCAGTAGGGAAATTGAAGTAACTAAGCTCACAGCAAGCCTGGCCTCAAATAACAATAGGGTGAGTGCACACCCCTTGGCAAAGAGCCTTGGCGAAAAAAAAATGTATAAGAAATGTCTGAAAAATAGGATATGTAGTGAGGACAAATGAACTCTAAATTCTAAGATTCCATTTAAAAAATTTTTGAGCATCCCTGTGGTAAATAGTAGTTAGGTATTTGATAACGTTGCCTGCATTTTAAGAACTGTATTGTGAGGCTCTATCTTTTCCATACTAGTGAGCCTTGTATGGAAGGAAGGGCATGCCCTTGGTCCTGCTCAGGGGTGCACAGTGCACAGGAACCCCTACAGTGAGTTGTCATTCATCCTCCAACTGAGCCCGCTGTGCAGTAAGGGAAGCTGTCCCACTGGACTCCAGATCATTCTATATGCTCATGCAGTCTTTCAACATGCCATCTATTATGAGCCGGTGACAGGTTGTATTGGCCATGCCTTTGATCATCTGTGTTAGGATATCTTTATTTTCTTTAAAATATATTTGATTTCAGAGAGGAAGGGAGAGAGAGAGATAAAAACATCAATGATGAGAGAATCACTGATCAGCTGCCTCCTCCACGTCCCACATTGGGGAGCAAGCCCACAACCCAGGATATGCCCTGACCAGTAATGAACTTTGACCTTCTGGTTCATAGGTTGGCACTCAATCATGGAGCCACCTGGCCGGGCTATGTTAGGATATCTTGACGTCTTGGGTCCTTGCAGGGCTTGAAGGGCCTGCCCCTCACAGTGCTAGCCAATTCCTAGAGATACCAAAGGACTGTCCTGTGAGTGGGCCTTGCATTTGCAAACCAGCTGATCCAGGGCTCACACCCCAAACACCTCTGCTGTGGGCTCTCACACAGGGCCACTGTCCCTCTGCCTAGTTGCCCCAGGGCCAGATACATGACAGCAAGAGCCAGCCTCTCTGCCCAGATCCCACTGAAATCATTCAGTCTGGCCAAGCTTTACCTGCTTATTCTGCCTCATCTGTTTCTTCCCCCAGAGACCACAGTAAGGGCTCTTTCCACAGTTCCCCCTCTGTTCCTGACAGGCCTTGGTTCCCTGTGGGGCCCTGTGTGGTGTGACCCTCTTCTTGGGAACTGTGAGGAACAACCTATCTCCTTAAAGGTGATTGTCTCCTGATCTGCTGGCCTCACCATGTGTGAATAATACTAAAATCTACATTTAAAACAGGCATTTACAGCAGAGACATGAAGAACCCGGGGATTCCTTCTTAAAAAAAGCAAGTTCAATTTTTTAGCAAATGAAACATGAAAAAAAGTAACAAGGAACAAACACTTTCCTAATTTTTCAAAATCAAATATTTTCTATCAGTTTGCAAGAGTGAGCTGAGGGAATGGGCAGTCTCCTGGACTGTTGCGACACTGCCAGTAAGAACAACTTCTCTGTAAGGCTATTTGGCAAAAGCATTGAAAGCCTTAGAAATGTGCATACCCTTTGACCTAGAAATTCTACTCTGAGAGTTCTATATTAAGGACAAAAGAAAGATTTAGTAAAATGATTTTTAGTAAAATTGCAAGGAGTAGGGGGTGCATCTGGAAATAAACTACTAAGTTAATATCCAGTAACAGACAACTGGTTAAATAAGTAATGATACATGCAGAACATGGGTTGCCATTCTGCCATTTAAAATGATGGTGTAGCTTATTATGTATTAACATAGAAAAATGTTCACAACACAATTTTAGCAAAAAAAGAAATATC
This sequence comes from Myotis davidii, assembly GCF_000327345.1. NCBI lineage: Eukaryota > Metazoa > Chordata > Mammalia > Chiroptera > Vespertilionidae > Myotis > Myotis davidii. Next base: position 409,348 of record NW_006282259.1, read on the forward strand.
AATATAATGTAAACTGATAAAATTTTTTAAAACCACAAATACTGCCCTGGCCAGTGTGGCTCAGTTGATTGGGCATCGTCCCATGCACTGAAAGGTTGCCAGTTTGATTCCTGGTCAGGGCATAGGTTCGGGTTGCAGGCTCCATCCCCAGTAGGGGTGTGCAGGAGGCAGCCCTCTCACCTTGATGTTTCTCTGTCTCTCCCCCTCTTCTTTCCTCTCTCTCTCAAAATCAATTTAAAATATTTTTTTAAAAATATAAATACAGAGTACCCCAACTAAAGATATGAAGAATTTATCATCATATGTCTTGACAATTAGAAAAACAGATATGAACCAATATTTTCTGTGAATGTCTTAAAATCATAAATCAGTCACCTTTAACACCAATGTGTTATGGAGAAAAATGTCAGTTCTAGGGTAGTCACAGAAAAATTATTGGAGGCCTAGGGACCCACAAATTCAAGGACTAATAATGGTTATCTCTGGATGATGAAATCATGGGTGCTTTTCAATTTTGTTTTGTTTTGCTTATTTGCATATCAAACGTTTCTATAAATAAAATATCTCTTATGTATTAAGAAAAAATGCTATTTAACATTTTAAAAATAACTTTTCTTAAGGTATGAAAAGAAAAGTCAACTCAAAAGAGATAGTGACACACCTTGCCCAACAGAACATATTGTCTCGTTTTTACTGCAGTCAGGATTCTTTTGGGTCTGATAGGTATAATGTGAACTGGAAGGACTGACAACCTGATATGCTGAGTGACTATATTTTCTAGGCCAAAGAACAGGGCGCATAGCAAATGGACCTGCTTTTGAAAGGAAGACCATCCAGAGCATGGCAATCATGCAGTTGCTGAACTAGTCAGTCTAACCTTTGAAAACAGCAGAGACCCACAACTTGAGGCTTAAAGGAAACCAAAGCCAAAGAAAAATCAAACATAGAACAAAACATGAATGAGCAAATACCATTTCTAAACATTGAAGAAACTGCCTGTGTTAGATTGCCACCTGACTCACTTCAACTCGGCAATATTTGTGCTGAGTCATCCCCTCATGCTGCAGAGAATATCTTTTCTCCAGTGGACCTTTGCTATGCAGGTGATTTTTTTTTTCCCTTGGGGAAGGCAGTTGCCCCACCATATCAGAAAACTCCTTGGCTCATCCTGTGGAGTTTCTAAGGGCCACTGAGAGACTGAGAATAACGATGAGAGAAAAAAACAGTGGCCGAATAGGCAGAGGTGTCCTGAGCCTTATTCCGGAGCAGATAGAAGGAGCATCTAAATCAAATAAGATCCACCTGGAATTGGCAAAGTAGACACAGTTGGTGAAACAATTCACAGCTGGTAAGGGCAGATGACACCTGGAGAATGGAAGGATCAGAGATCTGGGCTGGAGAGAGTTGCAAGACCACTGAGCTGAGAGGGTCAGAAGGAAGCTGCATGGCACCAAGTCTGTGTCCCTTGGGGTCAGGCATAACATCTGACTGCAGAAAGGAAGTCCACTGGGCTGCTGGCGGCAGGAAATTCTAGATCTAAGTCCACAGCTGTAAAAGGTTGAGTCCAGAGGGGTGGCCTGAAACACTTCCCAAACCACATGGTGCTGGGGGGAGAGAAACTAGCAGTGCATAGGTGTTTTGCCACCAAGCCAGCAATGCAAGCAATGCTAAAGGGAATTCTATAAAAAGAAGAAATAGAAAGGGAAGAAGGAACACAGGCTTAAAGAATAATAATGGTGACAAACACATACTAGTACTTATCAATAATAACCTTAAATGTAAATGGATTAAATGCTCCAATAAAAAGACATAGGGTAGCTGAATAGATAAGAAAACATGACCCATATATCTGCTGTCTACAAGAGACCCACCTCAGAACAAAGGACTCACACAGACTGATAGAGAAAGGATGGAAAATTTTTTTTCAGATGAATGAAAATGAAAAAAATGCTGGGTAGGAATACATATATCTGACAAAATAGACCTCAAAGTGAAGGCGATAACAGAGATAAGGAAGGACAATTCATAATACTAAAGGGAGCAATTCAATAAGAGGATATAACTCTGGTAAACATATATGCACCTGATACAGGAGCACCCAAATACATAAAAAAAACTTCCAGAAGATATCAAGGGAGAGGTCGACAGCAATACAGTCATAGTAGGGGACTTTAATACCCTATTGACACTACTGGATAAATCCTCTAAACAAAAAGTCAGCATAGAAACAGCAATCCTAAATGACTCACTAGATCAGATGGAATTGACATGTCCAGAACATTTCATGCCAAAATTACAGAATATACATTCTTCTCACATGCACATGGGACATTTTAAAAGAGATCACATATTAGGACACAGGCAAAGTCTCTTCAAATTCAAGAAAATAGAAATCATATCAAGCATCTTCTCAGATCATAATGACATAAAATTAGAAATCAACTACAATAAAAACAATGAAATAGAATCAAACACTTGGAGGCTAAATAGCATGCTATTAAACAATGATTGGGTTATGAAAGAGATCAAAGAAGAAATAAAAAGGATCCTGGAGACAAATGACAATGAAAACACAACAATCCAAAATATTGGGACACAATGTAAGCAGTCCTGAGAAGGAAGTTTATAGCTCTACAGGCCTACCTCAAAAAACAAGAAAATATGGTTATAATAAAATATCTAACCTTACAACTTCAAGAATTAGAAAGAAAACAACAGGAAAAGCCCAGAGGAAGCAGAAGGATGAGGGGAAATAAATGACATAGAGACAAAAAACAAACAAACAAAAAACAAAACAAGAACAGAAAAGATTAATAAAACCAAGAGGTGGTTCTTTGAAAGGATAAACAATATTGATGAACCTCTAGCCAGAATCACCAAGAAAAAAAGAGAGAAGACCAAATAAACAAAATCAGATATGAAAAAGTTGAAGTAACAACCGACCCCACAGACATACAAAGGATTGTAATAAAATACAATGAACAACTCTACTCCAAGAAACTGGACAACCTAGACAAAATGGACATATTCCTAGAAAAATACAAGCTTCCAAAACTCAATCAGGAAGAATCAAAAAACATGAATTGGCTGTTAACTACTGATGAAAATGAAACAATAATTTAAAAACCTTCAGGAAGCAAAAGCCCTGGTCCAGACAGCTTCACAGGGGAGTTTTACCAAACACTGAAAAAAGAACTAAGGCCTATCTTTCTCAAAATATTCCAAAAAAATTCAAGAGGAAGGCATACTTCCAAACTCTTTCTATGAAGCCAGCATTACCCTAATCCCAAAGCCAGATAAAGACACTACAAGAAAGAGAATCACAGGCCAATATCCCTGATGAACACAGATGCTAAAATTCTCAATAAATTTCTAGCAAATTGGATCCAGAATTATATTAGAAAGATCATACACCATGACCAAGTGGGATTTATTCCAGGGATGCAAGGCTGGTATAATATCCACAAATCACCAAACAAACATCACATAAACAAATTGAGAGACAAATATCACATAATCATATCAACTGATACAGAAAAAACATTTGATAAAATCCAACACCCTTTCCTGATAAAAACTCTCAGCTAAGTGGTAATAGAGGGATCATACCTTAGCATAATAAAAGCCTTATACGACAAGCCTATATCCAACATCATACTCAATGGGCAAAAACTAAAACAAATTCCCCTTAGAACAGGGAAAAAAAGACAGGGATGCCTACTTTCACCACTCCTGTTCAACTTAGTACTGGAAGTGCTAGCCATAGAAATCAGACAAGAAGAAGAAACAAAAGGCATTCTAATTGGAAAAGAAGAAGTAAAACTGTCATTTGCAGATGACATGATATTGTACATAGAAAACCCTAAAGACTTCATCAAAAAACTACTAGACTTAATAAATGAATTTGGTAATGAAGCAGGTTACAAAATTAGCACCCAGAAATGTATGGTTTTCTTATACACAAAAAATGAACTCACAGAGAGAGAAACTTAAAAAAACAATCCCATTTACAATTGCAACAAAAAATTAAGATATGTAGGAATAAACTTAACTAAGGAGGTAAAAGACCTGGACTCGGAAAACTATAGGACATTGAAAAAAAAGATAGAGGAAGACATAAACAAATGGAAGAAGATGCCATGTTCATGGATTGGTAGAATCAATATTAATAAAATGTTCAATATACTGTGTAGAATCAACATCATTACAATGTCCATACTACCCAAAGCAATTTATAGATTCAAGGCAATCCTCATTAAAATACCAGCAGCATATTTCACAGGTCTAGAATAAACTCTTCAAACATTCATATGGAAGAAAAAAGACACAGAAATCCTTAGAAAGAAGAAAAAAGTTGAGAAATACCAATACCAGTTATCAAGCTATGTTACAAAGCCACTGTTCTCAAACTTCCTGGTACTGGCACAAGAACAGACATATAGACCAATGGAACACAGCAGAGAAGCCAAAATCAACCTAAGCCATTATTCTCAATTAATATTTGTCAAAGGAGGCAAGAGCATACAATGGAGTCAAGACAGTCTCTTCAATAAATGATTTTGGGAAAATTGGACATATATGTGCAAAAAATATAAAATTAAACCACCAACTTTCACCATACACAAAAGTAAACTCAACATGGATAAAGGACTTAAATGTAAGACGGGAACCCATAAAAATCTTAGAAGAATCCATATGCATAAAAATATCAGATATATATGGTAGCAATATCTTTACTGATACAGCTCCTAGGACAATGGAAACTGAGGAGAAAATACGCAAATGGGACTACATCAAAATAAAAAGCTTCTGCACAGCAAAAGAAACCACCAACAAAACAACAAGAAAGACTACTGCATGGTAGAACATATTTACCAATGATATTTCCAATAAGCGTTTAATCTCCAGAATTTACAGGGAATTCATACAACTTAACAAAAGGAAGAGATAAACATTCTAATCAAAAAATGGGCAAAGGACTTAGACACTTTTTGAAAGAGGTCATACAGAAGGCCAAGAGACATGAAAATATGCTCAAAGTCACTAATCATCTGAGAGATGCAAAACAAAATGACAATGAGGTACCTTCTCACACCTGTCAGAATGGCTATCATCAACAAACGACAAGTGCTGGAGAGGATACAGAGAAAAGGGAACCCTCATGCACTGCTGGTGGGACTGCAGACTGGTGCAGCCACTGTGGAAAACAGTATGGAGTTTCCTCAAAAAATTAAAAATGGAACTCCCATTTGACCCAGTGGTCCCAATTCTAGGAATATATCCCATGAAAACAGAAGCTCCATTCAGAAAGGATATATACACCCCTATGTTCATAACAGCACAATTTACAATTGCTAAGATTTAGAAACAGTCTAAGTGCCCATCAGCAGATGAGTGGATTAGAAAACTGGTACATATATACAATGAAATACTACAGTGCTGTAAAAAATAAGGAACTCTTACCATTTTCAACAGCATGTTTGAACCTGGAAAGCATTAGGCTAAGCAAAATAAGCCAGTTAGAGAAAGAGAAATATCACATGATCTCACTCATTTGTGGAATATAATGAACAACATGAACTGATGAACAAAAACAGAGCCAGGGTCATAGAAGCATAGAACAGACTTTCCTACCTAAGTGGGAAACCAGGGGTGGGCAGAGTAAGAGATCAACCAAAGGACTTGTATGCATGCATATGAGCATAACCAATGGACACAGACAGTAGTGGTATGTGGGCATGTGCTGGGGGTGGGAGCAGCTGGGGAAAGTTCAAAGGGGGGAAAGGAAAATTATGTAATACTTTAAACAATAAATATTTCCAATTAAAAAATTAATAAATAAATAAAAGAAGGAAATTATCCTGGATTTACCAGGTCATCCAAAAATAAGGGGAGAGAGAGAGAGAGAGAGAGAGAGAAACTGAGAATAAGAATCAGCATGCAGAAGCAATTTCCAGTCACTATTAGAAAACCTCTCCCCCTCAACCTGTGATTGATAATCTGAGGCTGCTGGGAGCTGGTCCATCCTTGCTGTTTCAAGGGACCTGGCATATATGGCATACTGTTCTTAATATGTTTGCTCACCTTCTTGGCGCTGTGTTTTAATCAAAACCAGAACTTGGCTGGAGATCCTAACCAGAACTTCGCTGGAGATCCTGGACAGAACTTGGCTGAAGATCCTGGACAGAACCTGGCAGGAGAACATCTCTATGCTGATCAATAGAACCTGGCTGGAGAACCCAACTATACTGATCAACTGAACGCTGTCTCTGTGTCATTCCTTCTTCGCCGACGCCGTCCACACCTTTGGGGACCCCTGGACCTGCTGGGGCTGGACCCCGGCATGAGGCTAATCTGGACTGACTAACAACCAGACTTCTGTCACAGGCAGGATTCTGGAGGCTTTGAGTCTTTGTCTGATTTAATTATTGGCCTAAGGCTAGGAAAAAAAGACCAGTCAGGAATAAAGAATGACACAGCATTAATAAAGAACACATTAGAAGAATACACAGTAGATGAGGGGAAACTGAGGATCGGATCAGTGATTTAGAAGAAAGGGAAGAAAAAAATCACTCATTTAGAGAACCAAATTGAAAAAAAAAAATAGAAAACTGTTCAGCTTGAAGGGAGCTGTGGAACAACATGAACTGTAACAATATTCTCCATATAGGAGTGCCAGAAGGGGAAGAAAGTGAGGAAAGAAAGAGAACATGTTTGAAGAAATAATGGCAGAAAACTTCCCTAACCTGGTAAAGACATATTTCACAAGGTCAGAAGGCACAGAGAGTCCCAAGCAAGAAGAACCCAAATAGGCCCTTTTATATACCAAAAATTAAAGACAAGGAGAGACTCTTAAAAGCAGCAAAAGAAAAGCAATTTGTCAGCTACAAAGGAGCTTCCATATGATTGCCAGCTGATTTATCATTGGAAACTCTACAAGCCAGAAGAGAATGGCATCAAGTATATAAGGTAATGAAACACAAGGATTTGAAACCAAAAGCAGTATATCCAGAAAAGCTATCATTCAAAAAAGATGGTGAAATAAATAGCTCCCCAGACCAAGAAAAAAAGGCTAAATGAGTTTATCACCTCCAAACCAGCACTACAAGAAATTCTAAAGGGACTGCGGTAATGAGAAGAAGAAAAAGAGAGAAAAACATTGGCATAAAGAATCAAAATGGCAATGAAAAAATACCTGTCAATAATAACCTTAAATGTAAATGGATTAAATGTGCCAATCAAAAGACATAAGGTAGCTGAATGGATGAAAAAAACATGACCCAAATATATGCTGACTACTAGAGACCCACCTCAGAACACAAGACTCACCCAGGATGAGAGTGAAGGAATAGAAAAAAAATATTCCAGGCAAATGGAAATGAAAAAGAAATTTGGGATAGTAGCAACACTCATATCTGACAAAATAGACTTCTAAATGAAGGCCACCATAAGAGACAAGAAAGGTCATTTCATAATACTAAAGGAATCAATCTAATAAGTGGATATAATTCTGTTAAAGTTTTATGCACCCAATATGGGAGCACCTAAATATATTTTTAAAAACTTCTATAGGACTTTAAGGAGGAGATCAACAGTAAGACAGTCATAGTATGGGACTTTAACACCCTTCTGACTAAACTAGATAGAGTTTCCAGACAAAAATTTATAAGGAAACAGTGACTCAAAATGAAACACTGGGTCAGATGGATTTAATTAACATTTATAGAACATTTCAACACAAAGCTGCAGAATATACATTCATCTCAAGTGCACATGGGTCATTCTCAAAGGTAGACCGCATGTTAGGACACAAAACAAATCTCTACAAGTTCAAGAAGTTTGAAATCATAACAAACATCCCCTCAGATCACAATGGAATGACATTAGAAATCAACTACAGTAAAAACACTCAAACACAAATAGCATGTTATTAAGCCAATGAGATCAAGAAAGAAATCAAAAACTTCCTGGAAACAAATGAAAATGAACACATGACAACCCCAAATCTCTGGGACACAGAAAAAGCAGTCCTGAGAGGGAAGTTCATAACAATACAGGCTTACCAAAAAAAAAAGAAAAAGAAAAAGAAAAATTAATAATAAACTGTTTAATTCTACAACTTAAAGAACTAGAAAGAGAACAACAAGAAAAGCCCAGATTAAGTAGAAGTAAGAAAATAATAAAGATTAGAGCAGAAAAAAACTGACATAGAGACTAAAAAAATAATACAAAAGATCAATGAAACCAAGAGCTGTTCTTCAAAAAGATAAACAAGATTGATGAACCGTTAGCCAGACTCATCAAGAAACTGAGAGGACTCAATTAACTAAAATCAGAAATGAAAGCTGTGAAGTAACAACTAACACCACAGAAATACAAAGGTTTATAAAAAAAAAAAAACAATACTAAGAACAACTATATGCCAACAACCTGGACAATGTGGATGAAATGGACAAATTCCTAGAAAAATCTAATATTCGAACACTGAATCAGGAAGAATCAGAAAACCTGAATAGGCCAATCACAACAGATAAAATAGAAACAGCAATTAAAAAAAAAATCCCAGATAAAAAAAGCCCTGGTCTGGAAGGCTTCACAGGGAGTTTAATCACACATTCAAATAAGAACTAACACCTATCTTCTTCACACTATTCCAAAACATCCAAGAGGAAGAAACACCTCCAAACTCTTTTTATGAGGCCAGCATTAATCTAATTCCAAAACCAGATAAAGACACTACAAAGAAAGACAATTACAGGTCAATATCCCTGATGAACATAGGTGCTAAAATCCTCAACACAATATTAATAAATCATATCCAGCAATATATTCAAAAGATTATACACCAAAACCAAATCGAATTTATTCCAGTGATGCAAAGCTGATACAATATGTGCAAATCAATAAATGTGATACATCACATAAACAAATTGAAAGACAAAAATCACATGATCATATGAATAGACACAGAAAAAGCATTCAACAAAATCCAACACCCATTTTTGATAAAAAATCTCAACCAAGTGGCAATAGAGGGATCATACTTCAACACAATAAAGGCCATATATGACAAACCTACAGCCAACATCGTAACTCAATGGGCAAAAACTGAAACCATTTTCCCTAAGAACAGGAACAACATAGTACTGAAAGTCCTAGCCACAGTGATCAGATGTGAAAAAAGAAATAAAAGGCCCCCAAATTGCAAAGGAGGAAGTAAAACTATCATTACATGCAGATGACATGATATTGTAAAAAGAAAACCCTAAAGACCCCACCGAAAAACTACTACATTTAATAAATAAATTCAGCAATGTAGCTGGCTACAAAATTAGCTCCCAGAAATCAATGGCATTTTATACACCAATAATGAATTCTCAGAAAGAGAAACTAAACTAGCAATCCCATTTACCATTGCAACAAAAACTTAAGATACATAAGGAATAAATTTAATCTAGGAGGTAAAAAACTTGTACTCAGAAAACTGCAGGACATTGAAAAAAGAGATAGAGGAAGATATAAACAAGTGGAAGAATACACTGTGTTCATGGATTGGTAGAATAAATATCATTAAAATGTCCATACTACCCAAAGCAATCTAAAGATTCAATGCAATCCCTATTAAATTATTAATGGCATATTTCACAGATCTAGAAAAAATACTCCAAAATTTATATGGAACCAAAAAAGACCCTGAATATCTGCAGCCATCTTGAAAAAGAAGAACAAAGTTGGAGGGATCACAATGCCAGATATCAAGTTATAGTAGAAAGCTTGGTACTGGCACAATAACAGGCATATTGATCACTGGAATAGAACAAAGACCCCAGAAATCTATCCAAACCATTACACTCAATTAATATTTGACGAAGGAGGCAATAATCTACAATGGAGTCAAGACAATCTCTTCAATAAATGGTGTTGGGAAAATTCAACAAATAAATGCAAAAAAAGAAAAAGAAACTAGACCACCAATTTTTACCTACACAAGAATAAATTCAAAATGGTTGAAAGACTTAAATGTAAGTCATAAAAACATAAAAATCATAGGAGAAACCATAGGCAGCAAAATCTCAGACATCTCTCATAGTAATATGTTTGCAGATACATCTTCTAGGGCAAGGGAAACTAAGGAGTAAATAAATTAAATAGAACTACATTAAAATAAAAAACTTCTGCCCAGCAAAAGAAACCATCAGCAAAATGAAAAGAAAGCCCACTATATGGGAGAACATATTTGGCCATCATACATCTGATAAAGGGTTAATATTCTAAATATACTAGTATAAGGAACTAGTATATTCCAATCCAATTAAAAATGCACAAACAATCTAAATAGACACTTTTCCCAAGGGGACATACAGATGGCCAAGAGACATATGAAAAAAATGCTCAAAGTCACTGATCATCAGAAACATCCAAATTAAAATGACAATGAGGTATCACTTCATTCCTATGAGAATGGCTACCATCAACAAATCAACAAATGACAAATGTTGGTGAGGATGTGGAGAAAATGGAATCCTAGTACACTGCTGGTGGGAATGCAGACTGGTGCAGCCATTAAGGAAAACAGTATGGAGTTTCCTAAAAAAATTAAATATGGAACTGCCATTTGACCCAGTGATCCCACTTCTAGGAATCTATCCTAAGAAACCCAAACCACAAATCAGAAAGAATGTGTGCACCCCCATGTTCATAGCAGCACAATTTACAATAGCTAAGATCTGGAAACAGCCCAAGTGCCCTTCGTTAGGTAAAAAAGCTGTGGTACTTTTACTCCATGGAATACTATGCAGCAATAAAAAAGAAGGATCTCTTACCCTTTGAGATAGCATGGAGGGACCTGGAGAACATAATGCTAAGCAAAATAAAGCAGACAGAGAAAGATATCTACCACATGATCTCACTCATATGTGGAATTTAACGAACAAAACAAACGGATGAAAAATATAGATCTAGAGACATAGAAGCATGGAACAGACTGTCAAAACTCAGAGGGAAGGTGGGGGTAGATGCGTGGGTGGGAAGAGATCAACCAAAGAACTTGTATGCATAAATGCATAACCCATGGGCACAAGCAATAGGGTGGTGAAGGCCTGGGGGTCCTGGGGGTCTAGAAGGGGTCAGTGGGGGAGGAAAGGGGATATGTGCAATACTATCAACAAAAAATTTTTAATAAACAAATAAATATATAAATACAGCCGCAGGCACATGTGATGGCTGCTCAAAATGGAAAGAGAGGGCTTCAGAAGTGGGATTATGAGGCAGGCCTTCAAAAAAGAGGAAGAATTTGATCAGGGCCTGAATGTAGGTAAGGTTAGGCACATAGGGAGTGGATGTGGCCAGCTAAGTTGTAAATTGTAACTAAGTCACAGAGAACAGAGGGGAGAACACATGTGGCGGCTACACCAGAAAGACCTCAATTTGAGTTGGAATTAACTGAAATGTTGGGAACCATTTCCTGTTAAAAATTTACATCAAAACAGAGAGTGAAATGGTAGTTACCAGGGGAGCAGGCAGGGGATAAAATTGATGGTATTTAAGGGTAGAAACCACTAACAAGTACTAGTAAATATACCTTGGAGATCTAATGCACAGAATAATGAACACAGACAGTAATACTCTACCATGATTCTGTGATGTGGTAAGTGTCACTACATTGGCAATCATAGCACAGTATTGAAATGTATCAAAATAACACGTCATGTACCTTTATTCATACAACATCACATATGAAATTTATTCAATTTAAAGTCTCAGAATGGAATTCAGAAATATCCTTGTGATCAGGGAAAACATAATACTGCCAATTTAGACTCAGTAAGCACTTGTTGGTGTTTGCTTTGCCTATTCTGATAGTTTTTTTCAGAATCTAACATTGGCTTTTTATTGTTCTAGATATAAAATCTTGCTACTTAGAATAGAAATCTGCACAATGGAATTCTCTATTCTTCCCAAATATGCTATTATTTTCAGCTCAATCCAGATGTTGTCGTTCTGAGTATTTCTTAACATTTTGGGGCAAGCTACCTAGTTGGGAGATACTGCAGGATAAAGAACTTCTGCAAAAACACATTGGTCTCTGAGCCTGATGAGAAATGTACAAGAGTAGGTTTGCAGCAGGGAGAGAAGAGCTGAGGTCGGAGCTGAGGAGGCCTGGCCCCCAGCCACTCTTCTTGCAGCATTGCTCCATTGGCTGCCTCTGACATCTGAGCTATGACGTATTTCCAAATGACCCCAAAATGTTTTCCTCTCCTTTATATTGTTTGTCTTGAGAGACTCGGTGTTAAAGATAAGCCAGGTGTGGAACCAGGTTGGAACCAAGTGTGACTAATCACCAGTCACTCCTGCAAATAATCCTCTCACCTTCCTGTACACTGGAGCACATTCCCTCCCCTCCTGCTCTATACCTGAGGTGAAGTCTTGCTCTTTCCTACCCCATCCACCTCTGAGAAAATGCCTCCAGTGGGTAGTAAATCAACTAGAACCACAACAGCGCTCCTCCAGCCCACAATGTGCCATTCCAAAGCCAGGGTTGCGTTGTGTGCACACCCAGGCGGCCTGTTGCTTCCTCTGCGTCCTGTTTCTAGTGAAAACACATGTTTTACTTCAAGCTCTGCAACTGGCTCACAATGGAACTTTTTGTAAGTCAGTGGTTCTGGGTATATATTTCCTTGTCCGTAATAAGAGGAAGGTAGTCAATATAAGGCATTGCCAACCCTCCCTCCCATTTCCATGTCCATGGCAGACGTCATTAACTGATCATGACACTGAGTTCCAACAAGAACTGAGAATTCTCAACCCAGGGTTCCAGGCAGCCTCTATCAAACAAGTGGTGTTGGATTTTTAAATAAAAATTATTGGCCATCCTGGGACTAAGCTATCCTCCAGATCTAACACTCTATTATAGCATTAATAAATGTAATAACAATATAGCACTAAGAACAGTGGGATAGCCCAGCCAGTGTTGCTCAGTGGTTGGTCATCGACTCATGAACCAGGAGGTTACAGTTCAATTCCCAGTCAGGGCACCTGCCCGGGTTGCAGGCTCTATCCACAGTGGGAAACGTGCAGAAGGCAACTGATCAATGATTCTCTCTCATCAGTGATGTTTCTATCTCTCTCTCCCTCTCCCTTCCTCTCTCTGAAATTAGTAAAAATATATTTTTTAAAAGAACAGTGGGATAGACCAACTGATTCTGGAGCAAATCCATCTTTAAGTTAACATTAAATCAAGGCTATCTAATTTTTGAAATCTTCAGTTGACATCTTCATTTGAAGTAAAGTATCTCTAAATTCAATGATGAAACTTGATGCTCTTTGGGTAGGACAAGGGAATTTCTTTGGTATACTTTGAACCCATTCCCAATTAAGAACTGGCTTTTTAAAAAAATAATGTCATAGCTCAGATATTCAGTTATATGATCTAAATAATTTTTTCTTCTCAAGTGAACATTTTACAAAATTTAGAACATTCAGATAAAGATAAATAAATAACAAATTTTTCTTCAGTTAAATGAATTAAGTAGATCTAGTAGCCCACGCACATACAAGAGAGGAAAATGAAATCCTTGGGGTCACAAACTATCAAACCTGGTGATAGCAGCTTTCAGGCTGAGGGTCCCCAAAACTTAGGAAGATATGGCCCTCATTGTGCTTCTGGCATGTCCTGAAGTCTTGGTCAGCTTACATACACCTTCCTCTAATGCCTACAAACTCCTCATGGATGGAGACCCTCCTTTGGTCATCTCTGAACCCCAAAAGCCTGGACCATCAAACAGCCAATCATGGGAAAATGGTTTTCAAGGGAATCTACCCATTGCTCAAGACTTCCAGGAGCTGACTTGAAAGTGCATGAAGGTTTTAGGAGGCAGCCTTCACACTGCCTGCACACCTACCCATCACTGCTAGGCAGTGGAGAGATCTCAAGAATCCCTTCTTTCTCAGAGCACTGGCCCTGGAAGAGTGAGCAGGAATATTGCTTCCAGGCTTAACTACTTTTTCTTTCAGGCTGATCCAGTTTGTAGCCTCTCCAGCAGGCATTCCATGTCCAGAGGGGAGAAGGGGCTTCTTTGAAGAATCAATAGCAGATGCTGGGACAGTCCCAACCTTTGGCCCTTGGGCAAAACACATAAACTTCAAATGACAAAACCCCCAAGAAAGTTCATTAGAACATCTGGGCACCTTATCAGGGATTTAATCAAGCTTTCCAAAGTTTATCCAAGCCCTGTTTTCATAAAAATTGCCCGCTCATGAAAAAAGTATGCCAAGGGTTTTCTCTTTCTTCCCTTCCTTCTCCTTCTGCTTCTCTTTCTTCTTCTCTCCCTCCTTCTCTGGCTTTTATTGCTATAAATGTTGATTCTGCGATAGTGAACAAGCCTCATATTTCCAGGCCTGTTACATACACTGCTACTATCAAGTATTTGTGCTTAGGTTAACCACTCTATGCCAAAATAAAATAAGTGCAGTGGATGTCCATCATCACAGTTTGATCTGGGGAATTATATGAGGTTGAATTACCCTCTATTTTTGCATCTGGGTCTCTGGCCAAGACAACATAACCTTTCAGTTCTAATTTGTATAAATAAGAAAGATCTTCATATGTTTTACTAATTTTTAAACTGGTAATTTTATACCAGTCATGTATTTCAATTAACTAATTGTTATTCCTCTGTACTTGTGCCTTGAGATGACTTAATCTAAGAAGTTGCAATTATAAAATTAAAATAAATAACAATATTTCAGCAGAGTACTGCCCATTTATACATATCAACAACCTTTGTTCACAGCCTTGGGGGAAAATAACATTCTTTGAACAATCAGAATGATATTACCATAAAATTACCATGAATTCCTCCTTTATTTCTCTGCTCTACCTTTATTTAGTTGGTATGTTTACTTTTGTGAGTTTTTCCCATTTTTCATTTACATGAATAAATTAATTGACAAGCACATTCAATGAGAAAAAGAAATGGGGTACAATTGCAGGCTAAGTGAGGAATAGCAAAGGGTCCTCAGATCCTGGAAATTCTCAAGGGTCTAAGATGGAAACTCCAGAGCTCAGTGGTCTAGAAATCACAAAGGACACCAGGAATGAGAAGTTAAAGCCCAAGGACCTGCAAAACCAAGCGATTAAGTAAATTAAAATGTTCACTGGATTTAAAGATAAGAAGAAGAGTGGAGCTCAATTGACAACTAGAACTTACAAAGGCCTTCAAGGGTGATAAGTATCCACTGAAGAAAAATAGCGAGGTTCAAGCTAATCCACCGTCAGCCTGTAATGGATTCAGGGCTCCTGGACACAGGTATGGATCAGTAGGGGGATATATATATATATATATAATTTTATATATATAATTTTATATATATACATATATGTATATATAGATAGATAGATAGATAGATCTATATATATAATTTTATTTTAAATTGTATTTGAAATATTATGAAGGGCAGTTTTAATACTTTAAAAAAGTTACAAATCATAGGGTATGGAATTTTTCATTTCTAAAAAGCACTACTCATGCTTGAATTAAAGACTGGAATGATCCTCAGCTACAACCATGGGACCAGATCAGATTTTTCTCACTTAACACTTGGGCACCTGGTGTCTTGATAAGGTGATATAATATCCCAGCAGGTTCTCTGGGCACCCCTAAGTTCTCAGGCCTGGCAGCCTTCTTTTCCCATACCTGCCAGGGGGCACAGGAGCTGCACCTTGGTGGATACTGACTGTGTGCAATGGGACCCCTGTTTCCCAGGGCTTAGCATCTCATTGTCCATCAGGCCTTCCCTTTGAAGGTGACTTGCCTTAGAAATAAGGCATATGAATTGGATCAGTACATCAAAATGTGGGGCTTTCTACTAGTTTTTTTTTTAAAATATATTTTATTGATTTTTTACAGAGAGGAAGGGAGAGGGATAGAGAGTTAGAAACATCGATGATAGAGAAACATCGATCAGCTGCCTCCTGCACACCCCCTACTGGGGATGTGCCCACTACCAAGGTACATGCCCTTGACTGGAATCGAACCTGGGACCCTTCAGCCTGCAGGCTGACGCTCTATCCACTGAGCCAAACAAGTTAGGGCGACTACTAGTTTTTGTTCTCTTCTTCAGCTCATCGTCATTGATGCACACAAGCTGTCATGTACACTTGTCACTTACCTTGAGGTCTTCTCTATTTCTCCCCACCACATCCCTTCCGTAGGGCAGGGTCTGAACACAGCACAGGCCAGGTACTACTCAGTCAGCTTTAGGGCGCCATGTGGTAGTGTGATTTGGTGGCCAGGATAAGGCATTTAAAATATATTGTTTTGCCTGGCTGGTGTAGTTCAGTGGTTGAGTGTCAACCCATGACCCAGGAGGTTGGGGTTCGATTCCCAGTTGGGGCGCATGCCCAGGTTGCAGGCTCAGTCCCCAGAAGGGGGCGTGTGGGAGGTGGCAAATCAATGATTCTCTTTCATCATTGATGCTTCTAAGGAAAAGGAAGGGTACTTCCATTAGTCAAATGAAGTACGGAAGCTGCATCAGAGAGGAGCATTTATTCCTGACTCCTTAAGTTTTCCTAGAGGGAATGGAATTTCCACACATTCCTCTCCAGGGGAAAACATGAGAAGGCTCTCAGCTCCTCTCCATCGCCCTCATCTCCCTGGAGAATGAGAGTTTATGTGGATATTTGTATAACTGGTTCATTTGGGAGAAGGTAAGATGACCTCTCCTGCGCTCTCCATCTTCGGATCAGGTTGGTGGTCTCCTGTTCTGAACTCCATCCACGGGGAGGTCTGAAGCTGTGCTTAAAGCTGGGGAGGAAGTGTGGCCATTTGAAGGCTTGTTTATTTTAAAAGTCCTCTGGCTACTTGCCCACACTGCACTTTACAATAGAACTGATGCTTTTTCATCTCTAATTCCCATGTCTCATCTTATGATTGCAGTCAATTTCCAGTGAGACATGAGGGGGTCTGCATACAAAAAAAAAAGAGTTAAGTAGAGGATTAAAACACATGTTCATGGAATGGCATGCAAACAGATCAGGCAAGGTGGAGTTCATGCTCAAGACCAAAGAACACCCTGGTCTTCTTCCCTTCTGCCCCGCTAGCCCAAGGAAGGAATGTCGGGTAGTGGAGAAAGCTTCTGGTCCTTTCTTTGCTTAGGGCCTTAGTTTTCTAAGAATTTCTTATGCTCACATCCCTGTCTCCAAACCATATACCTAATACCTGTCAAGCTGTCTGATACACTGTCTTTATTTTATCCCTTTTTTATTTTTAAGCTAACTTTTGTATTTTACAAATAATGTTTTATATTCTCATTTAAAATTTTTTAAATGTAGCTACTGCAATCTTGATAAAACAAGACAACAACAAAGTTTCAGATATCACACTACCTAATATCAAACTATACTACAAAGCCATAGTAATCAAAACAGCAAGGTAATGGCATAAAAACAGATATACAGATCAGTGGAACAGAGTAGAGAGTCCATAAATAAACCCACAGCTATGTGCTCAATTAATATTTGACAAATGAGGCAAGAACATACCAATATGGTACAATATGGTAAAGAGTGGCTATTCAATAAATGATGTTGGGAAAATTGGATAGATACATGCAAAAATATAAAACTAAATCACCTTCTTACACAGTACACAAAAATCAACTCAAAATAGATTAAAGACTTAAATGTTAGAACCAAAACCATAAAAGTCCTAGAAGAAAAAATAGGCAGTAAGATCTTGGATATTTCTAATAACAATATTGTTTCTGATATATCTTCTTGAGCAAGAGAAACAAATTAAAAAATAAACACATGGAACTACATCAAATTAAAAAGGTTTTGCCGAAACTGGTTTGGCTCGGTGGATAGAGCGTCAGCCTGAGGACTGAGGACCCGGAATCCCAGGTTCTATTCCGGTCAAGGGCATGTACCTGGGTTGTGGGCACATCCCCAGTAGGAGGTGTGCAGGAGGCAGCTGATCGATGTTTCTCTCTCATCGATGTTTCTAACTCTCTATCTCTCTCCCTTCCTCTCTGTAAAAAAAATCAATAAAATATATAAAAAAATTAAAAAGGTTTTGTACAGCAAAGGAAACCACCAACAAAACAAAAAGACAACATACTGAAAAACAAAAATATTGGCCAATAAAACATTTGATAGGGTTAATACCCAAAATTTATAAAGAACTTATACGATTCAACATCCCCAAAAGATCGAATTAAAAGTGGGCAAAGGACCTGAATAGACACTTCTACAAAGAGGACATACATATGCCAATAGGCATATGAAAAGGTGCTCAACATCACTAATCATCAGAGAAATGCAAATTAAAACCACAATGAGATATTACCTCACATTGGTCAGAATTGCTATCATCAATAAAACAACAAACAGCAAGTGTTGGGGAGGATGTGGAGAAAAGGGAATCCTTATGCACTATTGGTGGGAATGCAGGTTGGTACAGCCACTATGTAAAAACAGTATGGAGGGTCTTCAAAAAATTAAAAATGGAACTGCCTCATGACCCAGCAATTCCACTTCTGGGCATATATCCAAAGAAACCCAAAACACTAGTTCAAAAGAATATGTACACTTCCATAGTCATTTCAGTATTATTTACAATAGCCAAGATATGGAAGCCACACAAGGGCTTATCAGTAGACTAATGGATAAAAAAAGTGATTATATATATATATATACATATATATATATACACACACATATATATATACATATATATACATACATATATATATATATGTGTATACACACACACACACAATGGAATATTACTCAGCCATAAAAAAGAATAAATCTTACCATTTGCGACAGCATGGATGGACATAGAAAGTAGTATGTTAAATGAAGTAAGTCAATCAGAGAAAGAAAAATACCACATGATTTATTTTTTAACATATTTTTATTGATTTCAGAGAGGAAGGGAGAGAGAGTTAGAAACACCAATGGTAAGAGAGAATCATTGGTTGGCTGCCTCTTGCACGCCCCCTACTGGGGATCGATCCTGCAACCGGAGCATGTGTTCTTGACTTCAATTGAACAAAGGACCCTTCAGTCTGCATACCAATGCGCTATCCACTGAGCAAAACCAGCTAGGGCCATATGATTTCTTATATGTGGAATCTAAAGAACTAAAAAACAAACAAAATTGAAACAGATTCATAGACACAGCAGATTGGTGGTTGCCAGAGAGGAGTGGGGCTGGAGGCTGGGGGAAAGATGTGAAGGGATTGAGATGTACAAATTGGTAGTTACAAAATAGTCACAGGATGTAAAGTACAGCATAGGGAACATAGTACAAAATATTGCAATAACTAAAGATGGTGCCAGGTGGGTACTAGATATATCGAGGGGAACACTTTGTAAAGTATATGATTGTCTAACCACTATGCTATATACCTGAAACTAATACAAAATTATATTGAACATAAACTGTAATTGACATATAAAATTTAAAGTGCTTTAAAAAATGCTACAAAGTGAATATCCTACCTGAACGTCCCTCACACCCCTAATCCCAGCATTCTCCTCTCAGAACCACGATTTTCAAACACTTCCTGAAGACCAGCTTCCGGGCCTCTGCTGCAGTGAGGTCCCCCTCTCCAGAACACTCTCCGTGCCACACCTCTCGGGAGAACCAGAATTGGTTTTTTTAAAACTCAGGGTAGCTATACCTCAGGGTGTGAACATCCAGATATCTCTAAATTTACCAAAAGCACTGGATGGTTCAAACACCAATTTAACAGAGGAACATGTAAACCATTGCAATGCAGTTAACAAAATTAAGGTTAAGGGAAATTCTATGGGTCAGAAAACTCAGTTTCTTCAACAAGTACATTTCAAGAGGAAAAACGAAAGAGAAGGAGATGGAGATGGAGGTGGAAAAAATCTAATAGATTAAAAGAAACATATTGGCCCAGCCGGTTAGGCTCAGTGGATAGAGCATCAGCCTGCAGACCCAAGGGTCCTTGGTTTGATTCCAGTCAAAGACATGTATCTCGGTTACAGGCTCCTTCCTGGTCTGGGCCCTGGTCAGGGCACGTGCAGGAGGCAACCAATCAATGTGTTTCTCTCACATTGATATTTCTCTCTGTCTTTCCCTCTCTCTTCCACTCCTTCTAAAAATCAATAGAAAAATATCTTCGGGTGAGGCTTAAAAAAAAAAGAAATAAACATATTGCCCAGTTGTAATGTGTGGACCTTTTTTTGATCTATGATTCAAACAAACCAATAGTAGAATAATTGAAAGACATTGATGAGACTACTAGAAATTGATGAGACAGGATATTTGGTGATAAAAAAAGAATCACTGTTATATTATTAACATGTGATAATAGATTTATATCTTTACATTTATGAGTTCTTATCTTTTAGAGATCTAATCTGAAGCCTTTATAAATGAAATTATAGCAGGCCTGGAATTTGTTCAAATTGGTAGTACAAGGTAGGGTAGAGTGTGTGGGGATAGAATTGAAATAAGACTGGTCATGCTTTGATATTATTGAAGCTGAGTGATGGGTACCTGCAGGTTTTCTTTTGCATGTGCTTAGGATTTTCCACAATAAAAGTTAATTTAAAAAAAAAAAAAAAGCACAAAATGTTGGCCAAGTTTCACTGGCAAAGTCCTGAGAGAACAACTGTTTTTCTTATGGTCCTCTGAACTTATCAAACTGGGTGGGGCTGATGAAGAGGGCGGGTGGCAGGTGTGGGCATGAAGCAGGCTGAGAAAGGTCTCAGAATTGGAGTGGCTGCTGATAATGAAACCTGACTACTCTGCACAGAACGCCAAGTTCAGTCTTGAACTCAGATGGAAAACACGAACAACCTCCTTCGCAATGACCCCAGCTTTGAGGTTCCTGTCATTTTATTGCAGGACTAGGTTCCCACACCCTGACTTAATTTGAAACATTCATGTACATCCCTTCCCTATTATGGAGAAGTGGAGAGATGAAGGTTTAAAAGCAGCACTTCTCCGGGACTGCGTGGGGTGTTTCTGCTGGAATGTGGGCCTCCTGATACATGTGATGCCGAAAGCAGATGCGATGAGCAGGGCTCAGGACTTTGCCCAGGAGTGAGGAGATGGTTGGAATATTTACTTTGAAAAGTAGCCTCCGTCAATGTGAAATGATTAATTCATCATGAGGAATGTTATACTCCATAGGGTAACACTTTCAGGACAGAAAGGGCCTCTGAGAAAACCAGATTGAGAAGGTCTCCACTGGCCCCTTGGCCTCTCACACTCACTGACCATGTGCCTTCACACTGACTGACCGTGCGCCTTCCACACTCACTGACTGTACACCTTCCACAATCACTGAACACCATGTGCCTTCCACACTCACTGACCATGCACCTTACACATTCACTGAACACTGTGTGCCTTTCACACTCACAACCATGAGCCTTCACACCCACAACTGTGTGACTTCAAACTCACCAACCATGTGCTTTCTTAGAGCAGAGTCAGTGCAGAGAAGGAAGAAGATGTCTTTCCCTCTGAAAAAATGGTAATCATCTAAATACATTATCAAGAAAGTGAAAAGAAAACCTACAGAATAGGAAAAATATTTGAAAATCACATATCTGATGAGGGTTTAATATCTAGAATACGCAAAGAACTCCTACAACTTAACAACAAGAAGACAAACAATTCAACTTAAAAATGAACAGAAGACTTAGGCATTGCTCCAAATGGCGAATAAACACATGAAAAGATGCTGGATATTATCAGTCATTAGGGAAATATAAATCCAAACCATAATGAGATACCACCTCACATCCACTATGATGACTTTGATAATAATCTTTAAAAATAGAAAATGTGCATTGGCAAGCATGTGGAGAAGTCAGAACTCTCTTACATTGCTGGTAGAAATGGTAAGCAGTTATGGGAGAGAGTCTGGTGGATCCCCTAGAAGCCGAGCTTAAATTACCATAAGGCCCAGCAATTCCACTCTAAGGAATATACCCAAAAGAATTGAAAGCAGGGACATGAACAAATACTTGTACACCAATGTGCATAGCAGCATTATCCACAATAGCCAAATGGAAACAACCCAAGTGTCCATGAACAAATGAAGTATAAGTTGTGTGAAACATATGTACAATGGAACATTACTCAGCCATAAAAAGAAAAAAATTCTGACACATGCTACAACATAGATCAGTGATGGCAAACCTTTTGAGCTCGGCGTGTCAGCATTTTGAAAAACCCTAACTTAACTCTGGTGCCATGTCACATATAGAAACTTTTTGATATTTGCAACCGTAGTAAAACAAAGACTTATATTTTTGATATTTATTTTATATATTTAAATGCCATTTAACAAAGAAAAATCAACCAAAAAAATGAGTTCGCGTGTCACCTCTGACACGCGTGTCATAGGTTCACCATCACTGACATAGATGAACCTTAAAAACATATACTAAGTGAAATAAGCCAAACACAGAAGGACAAATATTGTATTATTCCACTTATATGAAATAGCTAAATAGGCAAATTCATTGATGCAGAAAGTAGATTCAAGGTTACTAGAGGAAGGGGAAGGGGAAATATTAATTCATTTCTTAATAACTTCAGCCAAAATTTCTCTTTTTAAGCAGAGTTTCTGTTTGGGGTGATGAAAAAGTTTTGGAAATAAAAGTGGTGAGGGTTGCACAATATTATGAATGTAATTAATGCTATTGAATTATATACTTAAAATTGTTAAAATGGGAAATTTTATCACAATTTTTAAAAGTTAACAATGTAATATGCCAAGGAAGATTGAACTGTGCATTTTAAATAGGTGAATACTATAGTATTGTATCGTCATAAAACCACAAAAAAATAAATGTGCGCAAACACACACACACAAGTTGTGACTCCTCACTCATGCTAATGTCCATCAAAGATGTGGCTGCAGAAGACAGAGCCGTGAGTGCCCAGTGTTAAGTGGCATGACCTCAGCCCCAAGGCTGCTGTCCCCAGGCACCCCCAGTGGTGCACAAGCAACTCCCACCCTCTGTGTCAGCCAGAGCAGATCTGGGTCCTGCAGCTGCTGACAGACCTTGACTACAGGTGTAGCCTTGTGTCTTCACAAATTCCAGCATTTGAGGGGAAAGGCTCTCCCAGCTCCCACTCAGCCTCTCAGCTAACGATGGAGAAAATACAGTTTGTGACCCTCTCAATGAATTTGAATGATTAAGCCATGTCCTTAAACAAGATTCAGCAACTGATGACAGCGGACATCTCCAAAAGTAATTTTGGAGAAGGGTGGGGCTCTGGTACTCCTTGGCAGTGCAAGCCAAGAGCCCTCCTGTGAAAGGGACTGTCACCTTCCTAAATAGAGCACAACCATGCCATGTCCAAATCTCTTAGCCACTATCTCCCTGTCCTCTCTCCCTCCTCCAGCCCACGCTCCAGTGGCACCACCCCGGCCACTCCTCCCTGACCTGGCATTGTGCCTCCTGCTCTCCTGGCTAACTCCTACTTGTGTCTGGCTCTCAGGCCACCATTGCTTCATCTTCAAACCTTTCCAAGACCTTCCACGTTGAGTCCGTCTGCCTTCCTCTGTGCTCCCACTGTAACACAGAACTTGTTTTGTCCTCATCTATCACTCTTTGAGCTATGAAGTACTTGAGGACAGGGGCACGTGTTTATCTCTGTGTCCTCCTTACTTGGCACAGTGGCTGGCACATATGGTAAACTCTCATATGTTTATTGAATGACTGAGTGAATAAATGGCATGGCTGCTACATTGTACAACCCAGGAGCAACATGCACATTGAAGATGGGAGCAGGTGTTTGCATCCCAATAGACTATGATGTCAATGGTCTCTGGAGCTGGGTAGCTGGAGGACCTCAAATGACTACCATCTACATTGCTACAAATTTAGCATTTCCCCCAAGTAGACTCACAACCCTCTCAAGACAGTAAAAGAGTGTTTCTCCCAATTTTCAGATGAGAAAGGCACTTGTCCAAGACTCCCAAAAATGATTGTTCATAAGTAACCACCGGTCAGTCTTGATCATGCCCACCTCTGTGTCCTGCTTTGGTGATCACACCCCAGGTGCTGGACTTCAGGAGTCTCAGAAAAGAAGCCTCCTTCACTGTGTGTGCATTGGGGGTGGGACTTACCATCCCTTTCCTTCATTATCACACCAGCCTCACTCAATTGCTTAATTTGTGATTTCAGTCAAAACCACAAAAATAAATTACATTTTATAATTTTCTGTTTTCTAAATATTACTTTTTTTATGTGGAAAAGCAATGCCAGTGGCTCCCCCCTGAAATATCTAGGTGTCACTTTCATAGCGTATGAGGCTTATATCAATGGTTCCTCCCTCCAAATCAAAGAAACTTAACAGTAGCGGCTTATCAACACTAATTCCTACTGCATATTTCTATTCAAACCTGAACTCTTCTCTAAGATCTCAGAGACTTTGGCTCACTTTAATTTGTGCCCCTTCGTGCTAATATGGAAACTACAATCAACTGAACATTTATTGTTTTCTTTTTCGTAAATGAGTATGTGCTGGAGATTTTTTTACTGCATAATAAAACCAACATAAAATGAATTTGCCCCAGTGTTTCCTCACTCTTTAAAACTAGCATGCCTCCCCTGCTCCAGAGAGCCTTTTGTTGGCATCCTGCCTAGACCGTAACTAGGTTATCAGCGGAGTGACGGCAGGGGCCCGAGCCTCAGAGCTTGTGCGGAGACTGGTGTCCTGTTGTCTGCCCATCGGGGGACCCCACAGCATTGTCAGCGACTGAGATCAGTTTGTACCCCAAGGGGACTTGGCCCCTGTGGACATGCTTTTATAGACTCTGGTGGTTTCTGACCCTATGTTTTTTATTACATTCCTTTGCAATTCTAGCAGCTGTTTTTGTCAAGAGTCTTAATAAAGTTTGAACTGCTAAATGAACTTTATGGAAATTGGTCACAGAAGAAGCCTTTAAGAAAACCAGAGGCTAACGTTCCCCTTGGCTACCTTTCCCAGTAACTGGTGACAAAATAAATCCGACAGTGTGGGTGGAAAAGGATGACTTGGCAACAAATTTCTTACTGGATTTCCAGACTAGATTTCTGAGAGACGACCCTCCGCACACAATCGATTTCTTTAGCTCTCTTTACCATAATTTAGTAAAAACGTTTGGCTGCATGGCCCACATTACAAAGATGCTTGAAGGACCTTTGCCTTTTAAGAGAAGAAACTCAAATTTGTTTTCCGTTTTGGGGAATTTTTTTATGTTAAAAAAATTAAATTTGAGATTTACTAGAGTTCTTTGGGTTATAAAAGATAAATGATGTATCTGAGATACTATTAGCTTATCTCTGTTATTGTTTAATTATTAAAAATCACTCCATGTTGTTAAGCACAATAATTTGGCTATGAAGTTACCTTGATTCAATAGTATCTTCGTGAACCAGTAAAAAAACACTAAACTTGTTCTAGACCTGCCTTGAGCACAATGGTTTATCCTCCAGTTCACACACAGTGTATGGAAGAAACACTCACCGACAGACCAAAACCAACCACTCAACGATTGAAATTTCTTTTGAGAGCCAAATTTTTAAAACTTAAACTATATAGGTAGGTACATTGTTATTAACTTAATTAGGGTACCCCTAAGGCCTAGAAAGAGCCACAGTCAAGGGGCCAAAGAGCCGCATTTGGCTCGCGAGCTGCAGTTTGCCAACCACGGGTCTAGGGCATAACTTCATACATTTCCATGAGCAAAACAGACTTGAACACAATAAAACCAAGCGTCTCAGTAGCCTTAGCCTGGAACCTGAGTATCCACTTCCCAACTTCCTCTACAACAATCGGTCCTTTAACATCTCTTTGAAAATTCATTTTGCCACAAAAGTGAGAAGTTTAGAAACAGAATAGGGTGTCTTGGCCAGGTAGCTCAGTTGGTTGGAGTGTCATCCCCACACGCTAAGTTTGTGGGTTCAATCCCCGGTCTGGGCACACACAGGAAGCAACCAATGAGTGCATAAGTGGAACAACATCTCAATCTCAATCTCTCTCTCTCTCTCTCTCTCTCTCTCTCTCTCTCTCTTCAATTTAAAAAAAAAAGAATAAGGTATTAGTAACACTGCACTAGTTGAAATAAAATATTTATGTGTAGATGACCAGTGACTTTAAACAAGTCACCCCAAACTAAGAGGATGAACTAGATGATCTGGAAAGTTCCTCACAATTCTCACATCAGAATGTTGAAGATGAGGTGAGAATTCTAGGCTGAGGTGAGGCCAGAGTGGTGGTCACATTGGACAGAAGGCACTGCTAACAGGGTGCTCTCGCGTGGAATAAAAAGCACTTCATTCCAGGTAGCTGCAACCAGGAACTTGACACCAAGTCCATCCCTCAACCGCAAAAAAAAAACTTGAAGCTCCCAAAGCCTGTAGTTCCAGTCAGTATACAGAGCCAGCTTCCTATTTCATTTTTTTGAG
>NW_006282259.1:438275-460383 GCF_000327345.1 Myotis davidii
CACACAGAAAATTTGAATTTCAGATAAACAACAAATAACTCTTTTAGTTCAAGTACGTTTCATGCAATATTTGAGATATACTAAAAAGTATTTACTGTTTATCTTATATTCAAATTTAACTGTGCTTTCTATGATTTTATTCCCTAAATCTGGTAACCCTTTCTCCTAGACACCTAAACTGAGAACAAGTATACTATATGGTCTCTATGAAACTTTCAGTTTTAAAATCCTACTTACCTATGTTGCCCGAAATTATAAAGAAAAGTCTAAACTTACAAACATTTAAAAACTTGCCAGGTCTATTGCTTTGGGGGAAGGTATGATATAGGCTTTCTCTCCTCTCCTAACCTATTCTGCTGCTGAAAGCCAAATGAAGATAATGTGGCTAGTTCGATATTCCGTTTGATGGAAAACTCAGCTTAGGAAATGATGGTTCGGGGAAGCCAGGCTGACAGCAAGTAACAGTATTAAGCCCAATATCTCCTGAATGAGGATCAAAGACTTCACTGCTCTTCTGCCAAACCCAGGTATGAACCTGAGGGTGGAAACTGCCAGCCCACCCAGTGTAACCCTCAATGTGGCAGCTGTTACTCATTAACTGGGCTCATCTCTGTCGTCCGAGCAGAATACCTAGCTCAAGCTGCTCCCTGGTTTTTTTTTTTCCAAGGACAAAACGAGCAGGTGTTATGGAATGCTTAGCAAGTAGGAGTGCCTACAGTGGAAACGGATTATGAGCCAGGCCGTTTCCAGCAGCTGAGCCAGTTAGGTGTTTATTTAGGGATGCTCCATAGGCTTTCAGACAATGGGAAGCAAACAGAAGGCAATCTAAAATGCATCACACTCCCGTGGCTGCTGGCTACCGCTACTCCCTTAGAAACCCGCTAAATACCTGAGAAGGAACTCAGGGACTGAGCTGAGTGAAGCCCACTAGCTGCTATTGCTCAGCAGCCGGTGAAGCATAAATTGAAGTGCTTGAGCCCACTGTGTGATGATGACCATTAAATTCCCTGAAATATCACTGGTCAATTGGTAATTGAGCAACATTCAGTTTACCTAAGCTCTCCGCTGCCAGAGAGAATACCTCCCTGACAGAATCCTAGCCTATCTCCCAGGAAGTCAGGAGAAGAATTTTCAAGGAGTTTGGACCCTGGACCCAGGCGCTTTAAGGCAGGTCTTCCAGGCAAGGAGCTGAAGCTGCTAGGGATGGGGCCAGTTTGTAATGCACTAGTTTAGGAGTGATGGGCAAAGGAAAATGAGTGCCTGGAAGTGAGTCTTGACAAGTAAACTGTTGCTTTAAAAGCAAGCTGTCTGTCCAGCTGAGCATACTATTTTCTTTGATAAAGTGATTATAATAACTTCCTGAGGTAAACAGTGAGGTTAATTTTTAATTTATAGCTTTATCTTTCTGGGTATGTTTCCCTGGTACAAACAACCAATCATGTTGACAAAGGCCATCTCAGATCTGTCTTCACACAGTGACCTTCAGTCTTTATTGAGCCCTGACATATAACTACTACTTACTGAGCACCTACTATGTGTCAAGTACTTTCTATATGTTTTTATATATGAAAGTAGGTTTTTTTAATTAATTTATTTATTTAATTGTTTTATTGCTTAAAGTATTACAAAGGGTATTACATATGTGTCCTTCTTTTTGAAAGTAGGTTGATACTCCCATTTATTGACAGGGAAACAAACCAAAAAGATATTAAGTCATTTGCAAAATCCTTCTGGACTGATCATTATCTGAAAGAAAAGATAGCAAAGCAATTCTTATCTGATTAAACAGAAACTGAGGCAAGTTTTGACCAAAGTCTGGGGCCATCCCAAATGGTTCTTGGATACTGTTGAAGAAGGTGAAGGTGGTCTCCACTGACCTCTATCTAGAATTCTTATTTTTTGATGCCCCGTCAGATTAGAAAATCACAGCCCACACTGGAGGGAAGTTCACAGTCCGACCTGTTCTCCTAACAAGCTAACTCAATGTCTACTCTCTCTACCTGCAAGGTGAATGCCACCGATGCCTTCAAACCCAGCCCAACTAGCTTGGCTCTGTGCTCAGAGCTGTCCTCCAGCAGCGTGGACTCCACCGAGGCATGAGAAACAATCCCGTTACTTTCCCAAGGAATTAAGTGGGCTGAGCGCCACAGCAACTTCTCTCTCCCAGTGTGATCTCTCAAAAAACATGGCCTAAATCGTGATAACACTAAGTCCCAAATTTTCAAAGTAGGACATGAAATTATATCTCAGTGACTTCCTTTGACCCACAAGAAAAATGCAAAGCTGGCCTTACTTGGTTTATCTTCGTGTTAATCATGATGGAGGAGTGTATTTAAAACACTGAGCAGAATAATGCCATTTCTCAACCTTTCCCCCACAGTGTTAGATGTCTCTTGAACTTTAGTATTTGTTTAAATCATCAACTCCAGTGACCTTGCTCTCTATATTTATTATGCTTTGGATAAAATAATATTGTAGGAGTTCCTATTTTTTAAATTCCACGCTACTAGAAAGTATACACTGGATCTATCACTATTTTACCAATCCTTTTGTGACTTTGAAATCACAAAGGGGTAGCTTTCAAACCTTTCCTTTCTGAGAAAAATAAGATAAACTCTTTTTCATTGACCTTGGAAAGTGCTAGTTTCTTTGTTTGAAATACACAGCTCAGATTTATGTTTTCTTTTCAATAGAATTTTCTGTTTTTCTTCTGCCTCGCCTGGACAGTCCTGTCTCAAAGACAGAACTGTTTTTGGACAGCTGCTGACACCACAAAATTAAAAGGGAGTATGAGTCTCTAAACACACACAGAGGATTTTTCTTAGCTCTTAACCACAACAACAGCAAAAAAGCACGAAGCTTTAATAATATACTTCAACATGATATTTTCATAATAAAGATAATTCCATTTTTAACTACTTACAAATAATGCCTAGAATAAATGGGCTAGGATTTGCCATCTTTCATTTTTTAAAAATAACACACTGGTTTTATTCATTTCAGCTATGTATTTACTTACATAGCTAATGTATCAATGTAAACATATATGGGGTATATATTTATAAACTATTAGCAACACCAAACCTAGTTGAAATAAAAAGTTATATTTTGCCCATTAAGATTGGAAAACAATAAGAATAATTGATATATAGCAGCACCTTCTGATACAAGGTTTCAGTTACCCATGGACAGCTATAGTCTGAAACTATTAAATGGAAAGCTCCAGAAATAAACAATTTATACATTTTAAATTGTACACCATTCTGAGTAGTGTGATGAAATCTTGCACCATCTGCTCCATCCCACTGGGACGTGAATCATCCCTTTGCCCTGCGTGTCCGTGCAATAGATGCTACTTGACTGTTCTCACTTAGTAGCTATCTAGGTTATCACATTGCTTATCAAAATGAGAGAGAGGGAGAGGAGAGAGAAAGGGAGAGGGAGAGAGAGGGAGAGGGACAGAAAGAGCGAAGGAAAGAGGGGAGAGAGAGAGAGAGAGATCACACTCACATAACTTTTATTATAATATATTATTGTTCTATTTTATTATTAGCTGTTGTTGTGACTCTCTTACTGTGCCTAATATATAAATTAAACTCTCTCTATATATGCAAAACCTGGTATATATAGGGTCCAGTATTATCTGCAGTTTAGGCATCCACTGGGGGTCTTGGAATGCATCCCCAGCAGATAATACCTAGTATTTAGGAGTTCCTATTATTTCTACCTGTCCATACTACAGGATATCCATATGAGTAAATGGAGTCACAGACTTTGAAACCAATTCATGTTCGAAATAGCAAGTTATCAAAATGTGACCACATTTTTGTTTCTTGGTCTTTTTTATAATTATCATCTCTCTATAAGGAGACTTTTTAGACATTTTTTCTAATTAATCCCCCATGAAATGTTAATACCATAGATATAATGTTATGGAGTCTATGTGTAGATCTGTGACTTACATATAGAAAGAGGTTTCTTTGCACTTCCCCCAAGAACCAATTTTCACTTATTTGGAGGTATTCTTACCCCTACTGATTTTGATGGTTTTTCAAATGTAGAGAAATAGAGCAGCCCTCAAATTCCCACTTGGAAAGAAGAAAGTGTATCACTACTTGTAGAAAAGAGACATAATATTGAGTGACAAGGATGATGAATCACAGACGAATTACACTGTATGTGTACAGACAATTTCATTCTTTCGATTAAAAATGCAGTAAGCAAACAAGACAGCCTAGTTTTGGCAATCCCTACGCGTGTTAACAAATCTTCCTTAAAAACCAACTTGCTGAAGTTTAAACTGCAACTTTAAGAGCCCATAAAGGAATGGAAAGATGGCGTCTGTGGCAGTCAGCTTCTGCTTTCAATTTGATTTTTCAACCATTTTAACTTTAAATACTGGTTCCCAATAAGAAATAGGCATGTTTTTAATTTCTCAAACCAGTCACCCCCTCCATTCACTTTCTCTCCAACCAGCCTTGAGCCTCAGACACCGCTGCTCTAAGAGCTCTCTGACATCCGCGAGGCAGTGGGAGCCCTTGCATCTTTGGCAGGCATACGGTTCACTGAAAAGCAACTTCGCACTAGCACACCATTTATTTTTGAAATGCTGGCAAAATTGAACAAGGCTCTAACTCCACCAGGGGCAACATTTTTCTTTGGGAAAACTGTCAACACAGGTAAAACAGCTGTGTGCAAATGAAGAGAAATTAGCTATCGAGTCAAATTTCTGTAGTTCGGGGATGATATTTATTGACATAAACATATTCTAAAGTAATAAAAAGTAGTGTTTTCAAAATGAGATCCAGGGACACTGATGATAACATAATGTGATCTATTACCCATCTGAGAATAGAGGGGGAATCACATCATTTCTAAGCATTTGGCTCTTCCCTCTCTCCTTAATGAGAGTATGGGCTTTAGCAATTAAATGGTGGGAGGGAAGAGGTCAGCACAGAGGGAGGTGTGAGGATAAATCTGCCCATCAAAAAGGGGACTGATGTCTACCATTATCCCAGAGGCTTGCCTTTCCAAGCTTACAGGACAGCCTCCATCTTTTCTGTGATTTAATAGCTGCAAAGAGTGTGGATATTGTGAGAGACAATTTTGTAAGTTTGGGAAAAAGCAGTGGGAGAAACCTCTTTTAGCTAAGAAAGAAAGTAGACCTTTCCAAAATTTTTACTCGTTAGTCCAGATGTTAAACTTAGTTACTGTCTATGAAAAAGGGGAGGGTTCTTGTTTTGTGCCAAGAGATGAGTTACAGAGGAGGGCTATAGAAATAAGACAAAGACAACGAGAATATGTGAGGCCTAGAACTAGAGTGAATGTAAAAATATATAGCAAGAGAGATTAAAATGTAATCAGAAGAATCAGAGCATCTTGGGGGTAAATATCTGTTTAGATGAGCATTTCCCAAAGTATATTCAGTGGGCCACAGATGGACTATGTTTAGAACGTGTATTCATCTCTTGCTTGCTGTTTCACAGTGCCCATTTCTATATTAAATTCTCTAAGAAACCCTATAGTGTGGGATATTTTACTATTCATTGAAACACACTGTACATGGTGAATGTCAGTAGTGTTGTGAGCTGGCTTGTGCCAGCTCATGAGACCAGATTCTTAAATTTTCAACAATTTGTCAATGGTTTTTTAAAAAAGAGCCACTGTTAAAAATATAAGTATATACACTTACAATTAAATACATTATGTTAAAAACAAAAGTAATAAGCCCATCCTGTGAGGGTTCTTTATTTTTGTTATTATATTTTTCAGTTTTATATTTTCATTTGTTTCAAGTGTGTTCATAATTACCTTTTGGAACATTTTAATAATAGCTTTTCTAATATCTGTCATATAATTCCAACATCTGGGTATCATCTTATTAATGTCTGCTGATTGTTTTTTGCCATAAGAGTTGAGATTTTTCTAATTCTTTCTATGCCATGTAATTTTGGGTTGCATGCGAGGTAT
Organism: Myotis davidii; assembly: GCF_000327345.1. Taxonomy (NCBI): domain Eukaryota; kingdom Metazoa; phylum Chordata; class Mammalia; order Chiroptera; family Vespertilionidae; genus Myotis; species Myotis davidii. The sequence goes on from NW_006282259.1 coordinate 444,246, forward strand.
TTTGACTATTATGTTATGAGACTCTGGGTCTTGTTTAAATTTATGGAAAATGTTGATATTTTTGTTTTAGCAATCAACCTGGGTAGCTTCAAACTGCAACTTCCCCCCCACCATCTTTAGTCTGTGATTTTAAGGTCAGTTCAATTGTTTAAATTTTCCCAGTGTTTTTAGATCTGCCTCTTATATGTGCTACACTGACTAACCTCGGACCTGGATGCTGCTCTATCTGCTAACTCAGTTACCAAAGTCCTTCAGTGCCCATTACTAGTAGAATCAGGTTCTTAATTGTGCAGCCAGGAGTGAGTCCAGGACTTCACAAACAACTTCATAAGGTTGCTTTTCCAAACTCCTGTCTCTTTGTGCTCTTGTGAGTACCGCCTAGTTTCCTGAGGCCCACTCTTTTATCCTCCATCTAGAGAGCTGGGGCCTTAGTTACCTGCTCTTCTGAGCCCTCTGCAGCTACACCCACATCCTGGACAGGCAGCGAAGAACGGAAGGGAAAAGGCAGTGATCTTGCTGCCTGTTCCATGGCACTTTGAATTCTGGTCTTCTTCTCCAGTCCACCTTCCACTTCCTACCCTTCAGGGCCCTGAAGTAGCTGCTCCTCACACTCTGTCCAGGTTCTACAACTGCATTTGGTGGGAGAGGCAGTGAGAAGTGAGCAGCCCACAGTTCAACAGTGCACCTGCATTCTGCCTGTGTACTTGCATTCTACCACCCACCTTTATTCTACTCACTCACTTGCATTCTGCCCATCCGCCTGCATTCCTCCCACACACCTGCATTCTGTCCATCCACCTGCATTCCCTCCACACACCTGCATTCCACCCACACACCTGCATTCCCTCCACACACCTGCATTCTACCCACACACCTGCATTCTGCCCTCTGAGAGAATCCACCATCAATTCCTTGTTGCACTTCAGGAGAAATATCGCTGGTTTTCCTTTTTTCTCTCATGATTCCTTATAATTTATTTCCAGACTCCTTTTCATCTATCTTGCTTGCCTCTGTGTTTTCCCAAATTTGTTAATATCTTCCTTAAAGTGTGCTGCCCATAATATGGAACTCTTACTTCCCTTGATATGAATACTGTAAATGATTTTTGCAGTTTCAAGGGTGTTAGTTTCTACCCACACACTTGCATTCTGCCCATCCACCTACATTCCACCCACACACCTGCATTCTACCCACACACCTGCATTCTGCCCTCTGAGAGAATCCACCATCAATTCCTTGTTGCACTTCAGGAGAAATATCGCTGGTTTTCCTTTTTTCTCTCATGATTCCTTATAATTTATTTCCAGACTCCTTTTCATCTATCTTGCTTGCCTCTGTGTTTTCCCAAATTTGTTAATATCTTCCTTAAAGTGTGCTGCCCATAATATGGAACTCTTACTTCCCTTGATATGAATACTGTAAATGATTTTTGCAGTTTCAAGGGTGTTAGTTTTTTCAGTAATGCTTTTTATTTTTTTTTTGTCTCAGACTAAATTTGGGAGAATCCCAGGTCATTGCATATACATAATATCAGTTCTTTTTTTTAATATATTTTATTGATTTTTTTACAGAGAGGAAGGGAGAGAGAGAGAGAGTTAGAAACATCGATGAGAGAGAAACATCGATCAGCTGCCTCTTGCACATCTCCTACTGGGGATGTGCCCGCAACCCAGGTACATGCCCTTGACCGGAATCGAACCTGGGACCTTTCAGTCCCCAGGCCAACGCTCTATCCACTGAGCCAAACCGGTTTCGGCATAATATCAGTTCTTTAATACACTGTTGCCACTGGTCTTTTTCACCTAAATGCAGAATTTAGAACCATTAATATTACATTTTATCTTATTGGCTCTAGTTTGCCATTCTTGCCTATTGAAGTACTTTGAAATGCTAACCCATCCTAGTCTTATATAAAGAGACTAGAAATGAGTTTTATTATGTTCTGAGAAACCTGGTAAAGTGGAAAGTCTTTCAGAAGTTAAAGTCCATCTCCAAAGTCTGACTCCAATTGGTAAAGCCCTCCTCCAACACATCTCATTAACTTTTTCTGAAAATATATAATCCCCATCTGTGGAGGGGTTCAAATTCTTTCCCTCAACTTCCTCCACCCCATGGCAAAAGGGGCTATGTCTACACACCTCTGGGGCAGGTGGATACCACATAGTGACCATGCTCTGGCTCACCTACGCTAGAGGCGTTCCTAGAAACAGTAGGACAGCTTTCCCACACACAATATAAGAAAGAACGTTGAATTGGGACTGAGGGAAAAGATGAAAAGAGAAGGGGTGGGAAGAGGAAATAGTAAATGGAGATAAAGAAGGGGAAGTGGGGGGTGGGCAGGGGGAGGGGTGAGGGAGGGAAGAGAAAGTGATAAAACTAGACCCAGAAGGGAGGAAGCTTTCTATCCAGCAGAGGCTATCCCCATTCATTTTAGTCTGCACTCCTGGGGCCTGATCTGTGACACTCGCACTGACTAAACTTACAGTAAGAACACATACAGCCAGCCAGTGGGGCTCAGTGATCAAATGTCAACCCATGAACCAGGAGGTCATGGTTCGATTCCTGGTCAGGGCACATGCCTGGATTTCGGGCTCGATCCCCAGTAGGGGGCATACAGGAGACAGCTGATTAATGATTCTGTCTCATCATTGATATTTCTAGTTCTCTCTCCATCTCCCTGAAATCAATAAAAATGTATTTAAAAAAGAACACAGACATACAGCTTAATAAATATTGTCTTATCATGTTAACATATCTTCTGGACAGAGCTTCAAAATTCTCATTGTCAGAGTTAGTGAACTGGGCAAAATGGTGTTTTTTCCAGAGTACACTTTTAGGGTCTACAGGAGAAATATATGGACCAACAAACCAGCATCTAGGACAGTGGTTCTCAATCTTCCTAATGCCACGACCCTTTAATACAGTTCCTCATGTTGTGGCGACCCCCAACCATAAAATTATTTTTGTTGCTACTTCATAACTGTAATTTTGCTACTGTTATGAATCATAATGTAAATATCTGATATGCAGGATGTATTTTCATTGTTACAAATTGAACATAACTAAAGGATAGTGATTAATCACAAAAACAATATGTAATTATATATGTGTTTTCTGATGGTCTTAGGCAACCCCTGTGAAAGGGTCGTTCGACCCCCAAAGGGGTTGCAACCCACAGGTTGAGAACCGCTGGGTCTAGGAGAAGAAAAGTGAGTCCTGGAGAGAACTGAGAAAAACTTTTTTTGTGTGGAAAATTGCCTCCCCCATACCCTTTTTCTCCCCTCATCCCAGACGTAACTATTCATATGTAGGAGGAAGGCACTTACACCAGGATAAGTTCTACAGAAGAAGCTGCCTATAAATTCCCAGGGAAAGCACAATTTGAGAACCAAAGAAAAGTCACCAGAGAAAAATGCAGAGAGCCAAGTGGGGAAGTGGAAAAAGAAATTCATTTCTAGAAATTAGTCTCAGATTGATAACATTTTACATTTCAATTAAGAGAATATTCCATTACCAGTTCTTTTTTTTTTAATCAAACACTACAGCCAAAATCAGTTAAATAGAGAAACAAAACTGATATTGGTGGGGAGGGATCTACCTACTCTATATAGTTAAACATAAAAGAAACATATTTGAGCTGCATTGGTCCGTGGTGACAACACTTTTTAAAATATATGGGCCATGACCATATTTTTAAAGTTTACATTTATTTTTCTTCATTCCACGAGAAATAAACTTGGATATTCAGTTATAAAACAGCATTTTATTGCTTCTGGGTAATTCCCCAAGAGAGGAAAATAACATTTCTTTTCCCCCCAAAAAAGTGATAAATGTTTAATGAAACATCTAGGCCTTTCCCCTTAAAGGTCAGGCATGACTTCTTAGGCTATTTTTGTATGCATCTGATTTCTTCCACCTGAATTTAGGTAACGAATCATAGTCCAGGTGTGAGTGTGGAAAAAGGAGGAAAAAATGCATGGCTCTAAAACAGGACAGGGAATTGTCCTGTCAAGTGACAATTCTGTCACTAGGAAGGACCACAGGTCACTGGGGAAAATTCCCACTCGGAAAGTACGGATAAGGGAGAGGAATGTTAAACTTAGCTCCAATTACTAGCTGCTCAAAAGAGAAAGCATGAATATTTCACACAAAAAGAAACACATTTACACATATACTCCTAAGCACTTTTAGGCAGCAAGTAGTCTTTAACCCAACTCGTTTCAGAGAAATAAGAACAAACCAGAAACAACCGTAGGAAATGTGTCTTAGAATAAGCAAAGATTTCCAAGCAAAAGAAGGAAAATCTTGACGAGGTCCCCTGGGGTTTCGCCACGGCCAAACCTTTCTCAGGGAGTTCTAGAGCCGGTGAGCTATGAGACAGCTCTGCACACCAGCCAGCATCCATCCACTGTCACACCACCTTCGTGGCAGATGCGTACATGTGTCGCAAATGTGCGCTCCACTCACAGTGCAGCCTCTCCCCCCTCCTCCCCTCATGGCGTTATTTGCTGCCTCATTTTTATGCCTCTGGTTTCCATTAAGGAGAAGTCGGGAGGAGAAGGCTGTAAATCTCCACGTTCCACTTGCTCCGGGCAGCCGCAGCCTCCCGAGCTCGGCCCCTGCTGCCAAAGCCCCAGTCCAGCCCCAGGTGACGGGCGGTGGGGGAGCAGACCCGCTTGCCTTGGCCTGTTAACCTGAGTACACTTTCCCTTTCTCTGGTTTGTTTTCTCAGCTGCTGGCATGCGCTCGGCTCCAGCACCACGAGGTCGGTGGAAAACAGCTTCCTCCAAGATCTAACGGTCCGTTTTAAAGAAGTGGTTTGGAGCTAAGAAGAAGGGAGCTCAGTTATAGCTCCGTGACCAGCCTCTCTGTTTTTCTAGTACATGGAAATATGAGCTGTGTAAACAGTTCATATTTCACATTCCACCTGTAGTGAAATCAGCCAAAGCAGACAAGAGAGGCTCTGTACCTTTCTCCACCTTAATTACTGTATTAGGGTCTTCCCACCACTCTCTTTATCTCCCCATCACCCTGTTTTTTGACCACACATACACACACACACACACACACCATTGTTCATATCCCAAGAGAAAAATATGACTCTCCCAAAATATTTTATCCTTACAACGTTCTATGACTCACTGACTCTCCACCCAGAGACGCAGCTCCACATGGCAATTGGAGTACTTTTTGCCCATCAGCACTCAAGTAGTTTTATTTATCTTTTTTTCTCTCTAACCAAATATCAGTGAAAGCTGGACCTTAAGAACCCAGCTAACAGCTTTCAATATGAGCAGAAGAGTAGAGAATCCTGAGAAGTAACCCTCCTTTCTGTGGGTACCCTACAGCTGGCTTCTTTCATCTCAGCTTGAAAACGGTCCTAGCACTTTGGTTGGCAAAGAGCCCCTGCCTGTCACTTAATACACTCAACCAGGTTTTTTTCATGAACCGGAGGGGAATCAGTTTGGAAGGAAAATAAATGAATGATTAGAGATGACACACACCAGCATTTGCAAAAACTTTTATTATGGAAGAGACTGGTGCCGGTTCCACCTGGCTTCAAGGTGGAAATTACACCTACTCAGAAGTAGGAGCTCAATGGCCTTCAAGGATACCCAGTGGTAAGGTCAAACCTGCTCCATTAACTGGCAGCCCTGGCCTCAGGCTAACCTCAGGGGAAAAGTAGTGGGTGTCAGCAATGTTGAATTCTAATTCCAGGTGACCACTTTCTGATGGAAATAAGAGAGGGGGTGGGGGTAGCTTTTTTTGTGCTTTACATTCTCAAAGTTCAGTGAAAGGTTGCAAGGAAAGAAGCAAGTGGAAAAGGGGGAATGAAGGGAAAAGGGGAGAAACGATGAAAAAACAGAGGACAGGAGGACTTTCCCTGGGACAGTCACACTGGTCTCACATGCAGCCATAACACCAGCTTCTAATTTCAAGTTGTCAAGATTCATCTCCCAGAAAAGTAAGAGCCGAAAAGAACAAGCAATCTTCTTGAAAGGGACCCCACAGTATCTCCAGATGTTTTGGTTTATTCTGTGGGGAGGGGAAAGGCCTAGGTTGAGAGAAGCAAATATGTTCATTCCCTGAAAGGAGGAAGGTCACCAAGTGGGAACAGCTCATTCGCCTTTGGAAGTATTACATTTCAGCAGAAGAAGCCAGAAGTAAGATATCATTTGTTAACTTTGCTAATCCATTAAGTATACGTTGGACAACTGAGCTATTATTTGGAACTCTTTGCTATGTGTCTTCTAACAAGGAAACAACGTCCTGCTGAGTTTAGGTGTGGTGTGTGCTAAAACTACATAAAACTTTCAGCAGCTTTCTACAAAGTTGATTTTTATGTTAGGGAACAGCACATATTGAATCAGTAGAAGAGAGTGAAACCATGGCTTCCCAAGCTGTGTAGATGTGGATGTGAGCAAAAACCATCTCCATCTCTGTGTCCTTTCGTGCCTTTACCTTTGACCAACCTCACTGTCCTTAGTGAGCATATCAAAACTTCTTAATTGATGATTATCTGCGTCCCTTAAAATGTAAGCATAAGTATTTTTTGTTAGTAACATTTGAAATGGTATGACAACTGAAATGAATATCAACCTGGTGATAGTATCCGCCACCAGGAGAGATGGCCCCTGGCACTACTGCATTCTTTGTCACTTTTTCCTGTCAATCATTAATACCTGGGTTATATTATAAAACAGTACAGTAATGGGAGTCTTAGAGGAGAATAATCTACCTAATCTTCGCATAAGTAAATTGCGCTGAAATAAATTCTGTTATATTCTATGGAATAGCCTGCTTTATTTTTTGGTCTTAAGATATCATCTCATTATGGTGGCATTACCAGTATGCCTTTTCCCCACCACTTGACATGTACCCTATCAAGAAATGTGAGACTAGTAAATTGCTGGATAGTTTAAAAGAGTTGTGGTGATTTTTATCAAATTAACTCCAGAATATAGGATTTGTATTTTGTGTGTGTGATGGGTTTTCTTCTAAATGATACATTCCAGAATCATAGAAATAACTTTTTGAGTTACAAGGAGTGCTTGTGTCCCACCTTCTAATTCTATTGATAGAGAGTTGAGGTCTAGGGAGGGAGTCACTACATGCAGGAATAGACAAGTTAATTTGGTGACAAAGCCAGGGATAGAAACATGGATGACATTCAATAAGACCAGATACCGACCAATGAGAACAGAGATGAACACAGAGCCAGTGTGGCTGTCCTGGCACACGCCAGTTAGACACTCTAGTCAACCAGCCATGCCAGTGCTCTGGGCATTGTCTGTGATTCATCTTGGCTTTGGTTTAGGACAGTAGCTCTTTCTTTTCTCTTCTTAAAACATCCCTTTCATTTGTAGTCTGAGTGATGTTGAATGGTAAGGGCAAAGGGGGGAGCCAGAGTCCATGCCAGGTATTCTGTAGCATAAGAAAGATGTATGAGCTACAGTGCTGGGAAATCTGACCACTCGAAGGCATTGTTCTGCATGACTTACAGATGATTCACACAGACTTGCTAGAACTGGCTGGTCACATCCTCCTTCCTCATTCCCATGACACAGGACAGGGCATGGCAGGTTAAGACAGAGGGCAAATGGGGAATATAGGTTAACAGCCCCTTTCTTTGATGCCCATGCCCCTGACAATGACCTGTACTAGGAAGTGCATAGCTAATAGGAGAGACAAACTAACAAATGGAGCAAATCAGAAACTAAACCACAATCAAGACAGGAGAGCTGACCCGAGGATTATGGTTGTGTTACCAACTTAGAGCATTGCCCTGACCCTGTGGAGTCACCAACTCCTTCTACATAGGACTTATAATGTACAAATATTATTTTTGCCTGGACAGCATTCCTTCTCTGTTCTGGTAAAAGCACCTCTCTTTTCCTATGAGGGCCACCCTATACCAAACTCAGATCTTTCAATGGTTGGCTCAACCTCCAACTCCCGAGGTGGACACAGAGCACAGGCCTGCATATTTGAGCACTACACTTCCCTGACCTCAGTGACTGGTTCAGGTGTGAGTTCATGAGCCAAATCAGGCCAAAGAGACTCTATCTGGGGAAGTTTGTTGAAGAAAGCATTCTATTTCTGTGGGAATTGCTAACCATAACAGTAATGTAACACCAGATGTTTCACTGTCCCACCTGAGAGCAAACCAATAGGTATGAAAACAGATCTGAGGGCCAGAGAGGAGGAGCAAGGGAAAAGAGAAAATCTAAATGACTCCATTGCAGCCCCTGGATTCAATTATGCCCAAGGTCAAATCTCATGCTTTTCAATATTCTCTTTTTGCTAAAGAATTCATAATACTGGTGTTCACACAGAGCTATGGGAAAGGAAAGGAACAATGTGAAGCAACTGCAAGTCCTGTCAAAAAAAGAATGAATGTTAGACCTGATCGTGTTCCACTAAGCATTAGCCCAAGTGGTCTTCTTGGAGGTGGCCACCATTTTGTTGACTGCTCTGAATTGAGAGTGGACCATGCTATGGTGCAAGTATATGCATGGTACAATGCAAGCATGGAGAGAAATCATCTAACTGAGCTCAGGAGAAAAAAATAAGACTGTACTCAATGACTTTTGCTGGATGAGGGAAAATAAAAGAAGAGGTGGGTTGGGAAGAAGAAGAAGATGAAAAGTTCAGTTTTGAGAATATCAAGCTTCAGGCTGTGTGCAGGACATCTGAGTGGTGATAAAAAGTTGGCATGTACTATTCAACTCCTAAAGTAAGGATAGTAGTGTAGGTTGGAAACATCAAATTTGAAGTTAACAGCATGGAAGGGAGGAATAGCTAAAACTGTGGGCAAAGATGGATGAGGCTGCCCAGAGTCAAGGAGGAGAAGAGAAAGATGACCATGGGCAAGAACTTGCACAATGACCACATTTAAAGGGCAAGACCTAGGAGAGGGAATCAGAAAGAAAAAGGGAAAGAATGGGGAAAAAGAAGAGAAATTAGTAGCAAGTGTCACGGAAGCTAAGCAAAAGAGTGTTTCTAAAAATGAAAGCAAATGGGAAAACCAAATGCCACAGAGAGGTTAAAAAGTAGAAAAGCTGGGAAACATTTCCTGGATTGGTGGTCTGGAGAGCAGTTTCATGGTGTGACTGTGGCAGAACCACAACAAACACACTTGTGCTGTCCCCCTCCCAACCCTCTCTCAACCCTCTCCCGAAATGCCCCTCACTTCTTCCCAACAGAACCAGTGTGTGTCTCTCTTCTCTCTTTCTTTTCCTTTTTTTTATTGTTTTTTGCTTAAAGTAATACAAAGGGTATTACATATGTGTCCTTTTTTTTCCCCCTGCCCTTGACATTCCCCTGGCCTCCCCTACCCACCAGTGTCTTACGTCCATTGGTTATGCTTATATGCATGCATACAAGTCCTTCGGTTGATCTCTTACCCACCTCCCTCCTGCCACCCAACCCTCCCTGGCCTTCCCTGCTGCAGTTTGACAATTTGTTTGAGGCAGCTCTGCATCTGTATCTATTATTGTTCAAAGTTTATAATGGTCTCTATTATCCGTGAATGAGTGAGATCATGTGGTATTTTTCCTTCATTGACTGGCTTACATCTACACGATGGAACACAATGCTGCTGTAAAAAAAAAAAAAGGAACTCTTACCATTTGCAACAGCATGGATGGAACTGGAGAGCATTATGCGAAGTGAAATAAGCCAGTCTCTCCTCTCTTTCATCAAAGGCCTCCATTGGTGTCTTTTTGTTATTCCTCTATGGCAGATGATAGCACATTGCAGGGAAGTGATTCCTTTTTCCATTTTTCTCTCTTACTAGTCTACTAGCTCCTTGAAGCCAGAGACTCTATACTCTTCAACTTTTTCTTTTAAGCTATTTAATTGAGACATAATTTACAATAGCATCTGACACATACAGCCCCACCAATTTTTACATATGCTTCCACTTGTGTAATCCCAGACAGATCAAGATAAACACATTGCTAGGACCCCATACCTCTACCTCATACTCCTTCCCAGTCAACACCCCAAATATAAGCACTCTTCTGATCTTTATCACTATAAATAAGTTTTGCCTATTTTGAAATTAATATAAATGGAGTTATAGAATATGTACTCTTTGGAGATGTCTGCTTTCACTCAGCATTTTGTCACCCAGGTTGTTACACGTAGCCATAATCTGTTCCTTAAGTTGTTGTATATTGAGTGTATGTATCTGCTTTTCTGTCACCAGACATTTGAATTGTTTTCAGATTGTGGCAATTGAGAACAATGCTGCTATGGACACTCTTGCATATATATTTTGGTGGACATATTTCTCATTTTTGGAGGTATATGTCCAGGGTTAGAAGTCCTCTGTCTGTCCTTTGATCTTTTTAAAAATTATATTTTTATTGATTTCAGAGAGGAAGAGAGAGGTAGAGGGAGATAGAAAAATCAAGGATGAGAGAGAATCATTGATTGGCTGCCTCCTGAATGCCCCACACTAGGGATCAAGCTCGCAACCCAGGTATGTGTCCCGACCAGGAATCAAATCGCAACCCTCTGGTTCATAGGTTGACACTCAATCACTGAGCCATGACAGCTGGGCTGATCTTTAACTCTCAGTACTTAACACTTCATCCTATATATCAGGCCAATAGAGAAAATACCTAATAAGTACAAATTGCCCTTGAAATTATAAACAATTTTTCAACAAATATCTTGTAAGAAGTTAAATTTAATCTATTGACTAAGTTATTGGTGGTTTTATCAACAGATACTTATTTATCAGTTTCTAAGTGAATCAAAATCTAAAGAGCTGGCCAAAAGTTTGATTAGCAGAAGACATTAAGCCCCTCTTCCTAAGGAACTCATGATACAAGATCAAATTGTATGTGTTTTAACTATACAATTTCAATAAATAAGATAAATAGTCTTGAAATGAATAGGACAGACTATGAAGAGTTCATTTCAAGGAGTTCAGAGGAAGTCCTGCAGTTTTCCAAGGGGAGGGATGACACAGGCTTCACTCCAGGCTGGAGGGCGATCTGGAGCAGTGTACTCTTTGCACAAGAGATGTGTTTGGGCAGGAACAGGGTTTCAGCAGGTGCCTCAACAAATGCCCCAGGAATAACATGACAAGAAAGGAACTTCTCCCATCAGGGTACCAAATTTGTGTGTTCCCTTGCTCCAGTTTTAACTGGTTAGAAGTTAACACTGGGGAAAGCCAAGGAGGCATGAAAAATGGGCTTTCTTCCTATGGAAAGACATGCCTGGGAGATGCCAGCATTGGAGATGGCCAGCCACCTCTTTCTCTTTCTGATTCTCTGAGTCCTTGATGGACAGAATCCGATCACAAGTTTGGCTTGAGTTTTCCTGAAAAGAAGTAAAGTCCTACCTGGAAGAAAAGATGAGAGGAACTGCAAGATAATGTGACTCCTGATTTGGTTCCAAGCCTTTGTCTTCAAACCATCTCCCTCCATTCCCCTATGTGCCTCCCCCACCCCAACTCATTGCCCTAAGACATGAATCAAGTTCATACATAAAGCTAATAGAATTTATTGGTGTTTTTCTAGTTCTCCTTGGAAATCTTTCCAAGAAAGAGAAAAAATGACCCCCTGCCTATCCAGGGTTAAACCCTCAATACAAAATGATTAAATAAATAATTTAGGCAGAGGATGATGATGAGGGTGATTCAAAGCCATTAATCCTCAGTTTCTGGCAGACACTGATAAGTAATAGAGGACAAGTTGAAAAAGGAATGAACACAAGGAGAAGATGGGCCTTTTCCAGCTGGGTCAGCCACAGAGGGAGCCAACAAATGTGTCTCCTCCACGTCTAACTCCTCTCACCCAGTTGTCAGGTTAGCCACAATGATGTATTCATGTGCTCCTTGGCCTCACACATTAACAATATATGATAGTTTGAGTAGAAAATACCCTGAAAAACCTTTATGGGAAACAAAGACATTGTTTTCACCTGTGGCACAGGGATCTCTGGAAAGGGCAATATTAGGACAGACCAGGGGAGTGAAGGATCTATTTGCCTATGTTGGGAATGCCAGTTTCCTGTGATGCCTGCCCCTGGAAATTTAAGAAATTTTTGCAGGTATTTCCACAGAGACACAGGGCTACTGTGATTACAATTCCAGAGACACCATTTATAGTGGGTGTCATTGCTAAACAGAACAGGAAAGCACATTGTAACCCTGATTGTATTTCTATATTGAACATTGGCTACATGGCCTGAAATAGCCAGGACACTGTTGAATTTTATATTGGATATTTCATTGTCTTTGTAAATTTACTCAAAGATGTGAGGGTCACAAGTCCTATATTTTGAGGGTACACACACACAATGTAAGCATACCAGATGGAGGGCTGGAGGGCATAGCAGTGTGATGGCTGCAAAAGCTGAGAAACAACCCTATGCCCAAGAAGCAGCACCGATAGAAGACTTCCTGCTAAAATATCCTTCTTGCCAACCTCCCTCCTCTATACACTGTGGTGTAATTCTTAATTAAAAATTCTTAGAAAATGTGGAAATGGCATGCACACAACAGGGTAAAAAGTAGATAATCAATAAATAATTTTTACTTTACTTAACAGAGTCCTTCTTTCCTTTTATTATCCTGTTAGAGACTTCTGAAGAATTAGCCTAATCTTAAGAAAAATACAGTTTCTAAGAACACTAAAAACATTTTTTGTCTGACCACCATCTTCTTTTTCTTACTTAACCCCTCTAATTCCCAACTGCAACAATTCTTTCATCTCACTCATACATCCTGTATATTCATCCAGCCGCATCATAGTCCACAATCGGGCAAGACCCTTTCAACTTATTCAGCTTAAATTCAGTAGTGAATCATTTCTCTGCACATACCTTCAACTCTTTTGCTTCTTTCTGGATTGGTCAGACCTCCTTAACAAAAACACAGTCTCAATTTCTAACTCTCAAGAAATTTAATTCTACCTCATTTACTTCATACTCTTGCTAATATCATCCATCAGTTATGCTCCTAGATATTTATCCAAAGGAGCTAAAATAGGTCCATACAATACCTGCAAACAGTAGTTCATAACAGCTTTATTCATAATTGCCAAAACTTGGAAGCAACCAAGATGTCCTTACAGTAGTTCTCAATCTTCTTGCCCTTTAAAACAGTTTCTCAGGTTGTGACCCCCAACCATAAAATTATTTTCATTACTACTTCATAACTGTAATTTTGCTACTGTTATGTCTTGCCCTTAAACAGTTTCTCAGGTTGTGACCCCCAACCATAAAATTATTTTCATTACTACTTCATAACTGTAATTTTGCTACTGTTATGAATCATAATGTAAATATCTGGTACACAGGATGGTCTTAGGCAACCCCTGTGAAAGGGTCGTTCGACTGCCAAAGGGGTTGTGACCCACAGGTTGAGAACCGCTGCCTTAGTAGGTGAATGAATAAATAAGCTGTGGTATATCCAGAATATGGAATATTATTCAGTGCTTAAAAGAAATGAGCTATCAAGTAACAAAAAGATGTTATGGGAACTTAAGTGCATATTACTAAGTGAAAGAAGCCAATCTGAAAAGGTTACACACTGTATTTTCCATCTATCTGACATTCTGAAAAAAAAAAAAAGACAAAACTATAGAGATTGTAAAAAGATCAGTGGTTGACAAGGCTTGTCTGGGGGTGGTGATAAATAGGTGGAGCATGGAGGATTTTTAGCTTCGTGAAACTACTCTGTATGATACTATAATGGCAGATATATGCCATTATACATTTGTCTAAACCTATAGAATGTACAACACCAAGAGTGAACTATAATGTAAACTTGAACTCCATGTGATTATGATGTGACCATATAGAATCATCAGTTGTAACAAATGTACCACTCTGGTGGAAGATGTGGATAATGGGGAGGTGTGCATGTGTGGGGGCAGAAAGCATAAGGGAAATGAAATTTCTGTGCCTTCCTCTCAATTTTTCTAAGAATCTAAAACTGCTCAGAAGAATATTAATCTTTAAATATATATGTGTATAGGTTGTTGAGGCTCACCATAACTAAGGAAGCAGGCACTCTGGAAATGATGATGGGGCATCCACACCTGTAGGAAGTTCTCCAGGTAATTCACACAGGCCACATATCCACAAGGACACACTCTAAACCTCTTAGACTTTAAGACAGTGGTTTTCAATTTTTTTTAGCTTTTTAACACTTTCTCCAAATGTTAGCCTACAAGTTTCTAATACATCAGACAGACAAACCCAAAAGACTCTGACTTAAGCAGACAAATGAGGGTTAAAACTTGGAAACCCTGTCTCCTTGCAGTGGCCTCTGAAAGGACAATACTGGCTTCCCCAAGACTTCATAAAGTGTGTAAAGATCTTTGGTATAAGGAGTAATTCAAGCCCTATTTCTTTCAGGAAGTTTTCATTGACATTCACTTTTTACCAACTCAACTTATTTATCATTAAATTAGATTCTATAACATTCTAAATGCTCCACCTTAAAGATGCTGAAGCATAAAATTCTCCTCTGTAAATACTTTTTCTCCTTCTGAAGATCCCACTCTCAGTTCTACTCAACATAAGCAGGACTTCAGTCCCCCTTTCCCTCTCTCTCAAGGCCTCTGCCTTTCTGGCTGTAAACAGTCTCCTCTAACTCTTGCTACAGTGACCTCTTTCACTGGCCTGTGCTGATTCTATCCTGAATTATCCTGACTATCTCTTGCTTCCATTCCTGTTCATCAGTTTCCCAAATACTGCTAAAAAAAATGACATATGCATGCTAACTGGCTCCACTGCAAATTCATGGTTTTCTATCTCGACCAGAACCACAGTCTTGCCTACTAATCCACTTTCTCATCTTGGGTCAGTTCCTCTTCCTTTCTCTTCTATGAAGGCCATATGCAGCTTTGCCTATAATCTTCAAAGTGACAACTTCTTTGTACATCTTAATAGATAATATTCCCTTCTGAGTTGACAGAAGCTATCTGGCACTCCCTTCCTCAATTTTCCTCCACCCCTTTATTGGCCTTATTAATGTCTGTACAATTGCTATTTCAGAAAAGATGTCTTTGCTTCTTTTTAAGATAACTCCCTCCCTTATTCCACCTCTTTACTTCTCTTCTAGAATGTTCCTCTATTATATCTTCTACCTCTTTCCACTGTTCTTACCCTTCACCCAGAAAAGAAATACAAAAATAAAATATTTACATAAAGCACCCTCTTGACTCTGTGCTCCCTCACGTTACTTACTGTCTCATCTCTCTCCTTCTAGACAACTACAAACTTCATGATAATGTTTTAAATAGCTATCACTACATTCTCACCTGCTGTTTACTCCTCAACCAATGTAAACTAGCCATTTCAAAATAATGCTTTCTCAAAAATGAGAAATCTGAGAGAGTTCAAGATAGTGGGGTAGGTAGAAGTGGCAATCACCTCCCACAACCACATCAAAACTACAAATAAATGATTAATAATCAATCTGGATAACCACCTGAATAATAGCTGAACAGAAATCCTATAACTAAAGATATAAAGGAGAAGCCACATCAAGACTAGTAGGAGGGGTGAAGATGAGAAATGAGCTGGCCCCACACCCACAAGTGGTGGTTGAGAATCTGAAGGAATATCACAGCTGCAGAGGTTTCCCCTGAGGAGTGAGCCCCATGTGGTGTTCCCAGGCCAAAGCACCAGAGCCAGACAGAGGAGCCCATATAAGATCTGGTTGTGAAAATCAGTAGAGATTTCATTGGCCAGGTGAGATAGAAGGCTGCTGGAAACCCAGGTGTCCTCTTAAAAGGACAACACACAAACTCTCATTTGCGAGGAGAACCAAGATGGTGGCATAGGTTAACGCCGGAGTTTGCTGCCTTGAACAACCATTTCAAAAGTGAAACTAAAAGACAGAACGGACATCATCCAGAACCACAGGAACACTGGCTGAGTGGAAGTCCTACAACTAGGAGGAAAGAGTAACACATACGGACACTCAGAGGAGGCGCAGTGCTGAAGTCAAATTCTGAGGTGCGGAGTGCGCGGAGCGGGCAGCGGCGGAGGGCGCGGTTGGCGTTTTCAATCGGGAGGGAGTCGCAGACTCTGAGCTCCAGATCCGGGCGAGTCACCAGGGACCGAGACTCAAACGGGAGAAGAGAAGCGGGACTGTCTGGCCTCA
>NW_006282259.1:461645-471285 GCF_000327345.1 Myotis davidii
ATGAAAGCAAAAAAAAACTCTCATTTGCAAGCACTCACCCTGGGCTCTCAAAGAGGGGAGGCAGCTCAGAAGGTGTTAGAGTCATACAGGGAGAAACTGAATTATGTGGCTTTGGAGTGAGGGTGGAGGGACAGGCTCCAATGCCCCTGTGTTGAGTCCTCTTACAACACAGCTCAGAGGCACCCTCTTTCCTAGATGAATACTCCCTGACAGGGCAGTAGCCTGGTGAGTTACACTAGCTCCACTCTGATAACTCCCTGAGGCTCCACCCTCACCAACGGATTTAAGGCCCCACACTACCCAACTTGTAAGAGATCAGAGGCTCTGTCATGGGTGGCCATGCTGGGCCCATGTTTCAATCATTTTGAAGGACACTCTTTAGGAGTTCTGGTCAGGCTTGGGGAGTGTCAGAGACACATGAGGAGAGACTGAATTGTTTGGCTTCAAGGCAGAGCTGTCTTCCCCTGTGACAGGCTGGTGCCACCTTCCCTGTATTAAGCCCTCCCTCATATGGCAAAATCTTAATCTTCTATAGCCTGCCAGATGAACTCTATTAGGTCAACCCAGATGACTCCCTGAAACCCCACACTATCACAAAAGCCAGCAGGGCCCAGGCAGGTGGTTGCTGGCCTTGGTGTACCCTGAGACTTTTGCTGAGTGACCTCAGACCCAGCACTGGAACTGAGTTTGAATCTCTAGTAACCTGGTGAACACCACTTTCCCCTGCCTGGTGACTCCTTGAGAACATGCATCATGCATCTTGTATGCCACACAATGCTTTTCCAGTGGCTAAGCCTAACAGGCAGGCAGCAAGCAGTGGCAGGCCTAGGGTGCCTTGGCCTTTTTGCTGACCTGACCCAGGCCTGGTACTGGTGGCAGCCATCCTCAGTTCATAGCTTGGCCCCTCCCACAGGCATCCAGGCCCAGAACAGGTAGCTACCAACCATGAATCACTTTGTAGCTCCCAACAGGTAACCCCAAGTCAGTCACAGGCAACATCTGACACTGACTGGTGCCAGAGTCACTCCTAAGAGGCCCCAGATCAACAAATCTGGGGACCGGCTTCATACCACAATAGAACACCACCTAATTTGCTCCACAATTGGTATGCCCAAAGGGAGGTCGAACCTATGACACACATGTCAGAGGTGACACACAAACTCATTTTTTTTTGGTTGATTTTTCTTTGTTAAATGGCATTTAAATATATAAAATAAATATCAAAAATATGTCTTTGTTTTACTATAGTTGCAAATATCAAAAAATTTCTATATGTGACATGGCACCAGAGTTAAGTTAGGGTTTTTCAAAATGCTGACACGCCGAGCTCAAAAGATTCGTCATCACTGCATTAGACCATGCTAGGGCAAATTCAACTTTGTGGGGTCAGCCCCTACACAGCAGCTCATAAACTACAGTTGTGAATATTCCTCAAAGCCAGCCAGCCTGAGGGTCAAACCCACCCATGCATGTCCCAATAGCAATGAAGGCTCATTCAAAACAAGAAAGCACACATAACCCTTACAGAGTTCTGAAGAACTTTGCACAGATGCTCATGGCCACTGAACCACTAGGCCTCATAGAACACCAACTATATCAGGCCACCATACCAAAATTGAAAGACATAGCAGATCTATCTAATACATAAAAACAAACACAGAGAGGCAACCAAAATTGAGAAACAAAGAAACATGTCCCAAATGAAAGAACAGGAGAAATCTCCAGAAAAAAACACAAAACTAAATGATATGGTGGCAAGCAAACTACCAGGTACAGAGTTAAAAACAATGGTTATAAAGATGCTGAGTAACTTAGTGGAACTACAACAGAATAGAAAAGAACATAGAAACCATAAAAAAAAATGGTCAGAAATGAAGAATACAGTAACTGAAGTGAAGTGAAGAATACTTAAAGGCCCTTGACAGTGTGGCTCAGATGGTTGGGCATTATCCTGTGCATTGGAAGGTTTCTGATTTGATTCCCAGTCAGGGCACATGCCCTGATTGTGGGTGTGCAGGAGGCAGCTGATCGATGTTTTGCTCTCACATTGATATTTTTCTCTCTCCTCCCTGCCTGTCTCTCTAAAAATCAATAAAACATACTTTTTAAAAGAATACACTAGAAAGAATCAACAGAAGAATAGGTGAAGCAGTGGATCAAATCAGAGGTTTGGAAGACAAGGTAGCAGAAAATTTCCAATCAGAACAGCAAAAAGAAAAAATGTTAAAATCCTGGGACCTCTGGAACAATATGAAGTGTAATAATATGTGTATCATAGGGGTACCAAAATGATAAAAGAGAGAGCAAGGGATTGAGAACCTATTTGGAGAAATAATGACTGGAAACATTCCTAAACTGGTGAAAGAAAAAGACACACATGTTCAGGAAGCACAGAAAGTCTCAGACAAAATGAATCCAAAGAGGCCCACACCATGACACATCATAATTACAATACAAAAGGTTAAAGACAAAGAGAGAACCTTAAAAGCAAGAAGAGAAAGACAGTTATGTAATTACCTACAAGGGAGCTCCCATAGACTATTAACTGATTTCTCAACAAAAAATTTTTAAGCCAGAAGGGATTGGCACAAAATATTCAAAGTGATGAAAAGCAAAAACTTACAACCAAGAATGCTCTACCCAGCAGGACTATTATTATTTAAAATTAAAGGAGAGATAAAGAACTTCTCAGACAAGAAGAAGCTATGGAATTAATTACCATCAAACCAGAATTACAAGAAATATTAAGGGGACTTTCTTAAGAGGAAGAAGAAATAAAAACAAAAATCCATAAATGTGAATAATAAAATGGAAATAAATATGTAGCTATCTTTAGGAGGAGATTAAAAATGGTGGCAGAATAAGTGGATGCTACACAGACATGCTTCCAGGAACAAACTGGAATTATAGCTAAAATACAGAAAAACTTCCTGAATAATCAATGGAAGACTCACAGGAAAGCGCCCTGATACCAGAAGACCAAAAGTGGAGACTGCATAGAGAGTGGTAGGAAGGGTGGAGTCATGAAAGGGCTGGCTGGGCGCCCACAGACAACAACTGAAGTTCCAGAGAGATATCTCAGCTGTGGGGGCTTGTCACTGAGAACTCTGGGATCTAATCCTCAAGCTGGGCCACCCATCAGAAAGCACCAGCACTGAGAAGGATACTCACATAATGGGTATCATCAGGGGTTAGACTCAGAAGGCAGACACCCCCAGTTTCCTGTGCTGAGTCATTCCCTCATGCAGTAGAGGACTTCTTTCCCACACAGATATTTGCCTTGCCTGGGGGGAAGACTGTTGACCCACCAAATTGTAAAACACCTTGTCCTGAGGCCACCTAAGAGACTAAAAATAACAATTAATCTCCAGGCAGAAGCAACTGCCCCACCCTGTTGAAAACAACAACAACAACAAAAAAACTTTCCCCACAGCTGAGGACCATTGCCTGGAGCCATTCAAGTCAGAATCCTATCAGTCTGTAGGCAGAGGCTTTGAGTCTTTGCCTGATCTAATTAGTCAGAAACAGTGTTTGACACTGTTCTGCACTAGAGATTTAGAGGTGTAGAGGATCTACCTAATACACAGTCACAAACCCAAACAGACAACCAAAATGAGGAGACAAAGAAACAACCCCCAAATGAAAGAACAAGAGAATTCTCCAGAAGAAGAGATAAATGAAGTAGAGATAAGAAATTTATCTGAAACAAAATTTAGAGTAATGATGGTAAAGATGCTCAACAGCATGAAAAAAAGATATAGTAACTATGAAAAAAGAACAGTTGGAAATAAAGAATGACATAACACAAATAAAGAACACATTAGAAGGGACACATAGCAGATTAGGGGAAGCTGCAGATCAAATCAATGAATTAGAAGACAGGGTTGAAAAAAATCACTCAATCAGAGAACCAAAAAGAAAAAGAAGACAATTAAAAAACAGGAGGACGGCTTAAGGAAGCTGTGGGACAATGTAAAATATAACAATATTAGAATAGCAGGTGTGACAGAAGAGGCAGAAAGGGAAAAAGGAATAGATAAAAGAAAAAGACCTGTAAAAGAAAAAGTTACACAACTTCAGGAAGCAAAGAGAACCCCTAGCAAGAAGAACCCAAATAGACCCACGCCCAGACACATCCTAATTAAAATGCCAAAAATTAAAGACAAAGAGAGAATCTTAAAGGCAGCAAGAGGAAAGAAAACTGTTACCTACAAAGGAGTTCCCATAAGGCTGACACCTGATTTCTTATCAGAAACTGTATAGGCCAGAAGGGAATTGCATAAAGTACTCAAGGTAATGGAAAGCAAGGATCTAAAACCAAGATTACTATATCCAGCAAGGCTACCATTCAAAACAGATGGTGAAATAAAGAACTTCCCAGACAAAAAAAAAAAAAGCTAAAGGTGTGAATCACCACCAAGCCAGCATTACAAGAAATGCTAAAGGGAATGTTGTAATGAAAAGAAGAAACAGAGAAACCTAGGGATACAGAATTAAAATGACAATAAATAAGTACCTATCAATAATAACCCTAAATCAAATGGAGTAAATACTCCAATCAAAAGGCATGGGGTAGTGTAATGGATACAAAAACATGACGATATGCTGTCGCAAGAGACCCACTTCAGAACAAAAGACACACACAGGATGAGAGTGAAGAGATAGAAAAAGATATATCATGCAAATGGAAAAGAAAAAAAGCTGGAGTAGCAGCAATACTCATATCCAACAAAATAGACTTTAAAACAAAAGCTATTATAAGAAACAAATAAAGACATTTTATAGTGATAAAAAGAGCAATTTAACAGGAGAATATAACCATGTAAACATTTATGCACCCAACATAGGAGCATTAAATATATAAAGCAAGTCTTGATGGACATAAGGGAGAGATAAACAGTAATACAGTCATAGTAAGGGATGTTAACACTTTATTGACATCACTGGGTAAAACTTCCAGACAGAAATTCAACAAGAACACAGTAGCCTTAAATAACACAGTAAGCCAGATGGATTTAGTTGATATTTCTAGAGCATTGGACCCCAAAGTAGCAGGATACATATTCTTATCAAGGGCACATGGAACATTTTCCAGGATAGAACACATGTTAAGCTACCAAACAAGTCTTGATAAATTTAAGAAGATTGAAATTCCATTAAACATTTTCTTTGTCCAAAATGGTATGACACTGGAAATCAATTACTTAAAAACAAAACAAAACTGAAAACACTCAAGAACCTGGAGACTAAATAATATGCTATTAAACAATGAATGGATTAACAATGAGTCAAGGAAGAAGTCAAAAGATACCTTAAGACAAATGAAAATAAAAAGCACAATGACCCAAGTTTATGGGATTCAGCCAAAACAATTCAAAGAGGGAAATTTATAGCAATGCAGGCCTGCCTTAAGAAACAAGAAAAATCTTAAATAAACTATCTAAATTTACCCCTAAAGAAATTAGAAAAATAACAACAAAAAAAAGCCCAAAGTGAGTAGAAGGAAAAAAAACAATAACAAAGATCAGAACAGAAATAAATGAAGTAGAATCTAAAAATCAAATATAAAACATCAATGCGCTTTTTAGGATCCCAGTCCCGCTGCTGCTGCTGCTGCTGCTGCTGCTGCTGCTGCTGCTGCTGCTACTCCTACGAGTGCCCGGCGCGTTGGTCCCGTTCCTCGTCTGCAACTCGCCGCCAGCTCGCTCCTCGCTCAGCGGCCTCTCACCAGCGCCAACATCCACATTGACACCTCCGAGCCAGCTCTCTCACTGTCTTTCCATCTCTACACATGGCTTCCTCCGCGCAGAGCGGCGGCTCCTCCGGGGGACCCCTGGTCCCCACCGTGCAGCGGGGCATTGTCAAGATGGTGAGAACCGGGCCCCAGATGCCCACAACACTGTCTCCGGGCGGGAGTCTGGCGCTGGCTCCTCTTCCCCTCCCGCCAGGCAGCAGAGTCTCCCAGGTCCCCTTTTCTCTGCCCCCCCGTCTTCACTTTTCATCCATCCTCAGAATCCCCTCTCTAGAAGGACCCCGACACGGATTCCCCTTTCTCTGTGCCTCCTGGACACCCTGGCTTCAGGGGTCACAGTGATTTCCGTGGTCGCGGCACTCAGATCTCCCGGCTGTTTACCTGGGACAGACCGAATATTGATTGATTAACGGAGATAATTGGTTGCTATCTGTCTTACGTCCTCTCCCCCCACTCCCGCCCCTCCGTCCTTCTGTCCATTTTGACATTTGCTGAGCAGTTGGCAGTTTTTTGAGATCCTGACATCCGCTGTTCCCTGGAACTCTAGGAGTGCTTGGCCATCTTGAAGCTTTTCTGTTTCCTCTGATGTTCAGTTACTCCAAGTTTTCTTGCTCTGTGGCCCTCACTTCCCTTCTTCTCCTCTCCAGCTCTTGTGTCAGGTCTGTAAGTCCTGGGAGCTCCCGATATTCGTGCTCCCCCCTCTTTTTGACCCTTAAGATGCTAGGCCGGGAGGATTCTTAGTGATCATTGTTCTCCCGCCCCTTACAGTGACTTCCCTAAAGTCACATGTGGTTTGGTTTGGAGCCAGGACTAGAGCCCAAGTGTTCTGATTCCCAGTCTACCGGCTTTAACACTAGAGAGTTTATATCCCCTCACTCCCTGCATTCTTGGATTTTGAATTCAAAACCCTGTAAAGTTCATTTAAACTAGAAAACTTAAGCTCCATGATAATTTTAGAATGAATTCTCTTTACCACTTCCCCTCTGTTGTCCATCCCCCAACCCTCACTGACATCTTAGTTGTTACCAGATTTTCTGGTTGTGATGACGGGTAACTTACAGATTTTTGTTTCAGATTAATTTCTGACTTTTCCATTTGGAACAGCAAAAATAATATCCTTTATGACACTTTTCTCCCAAAGCTCCACAGTTTTTTGCTGTGGTAGAAAGTTGAAAAAACATTCTATTTTCTTGGCTTAGTGTCTTTCACAAGGATTAAAATGCTCTTCAGCTTGTGAAAACAAAACAAAACAAAACAAAAAAAAAACATCAATGAAAACAAAATCTGGTTCTTTGAAAAGATAAACAATATTGATAAACCTTTTGCTAGACTGATTAAGGAAAAAAGAGGACCCAAATAAATAAAATTAGAAATGAAAGAGAAGTAATAACTGATGTGACAGAAATACAAAAGACTATAAGAAAATACTACAAATAATTATATGCCAACAAATTGAACAATCTGGAAGAAATAAATAAATTCCAAGAAACATACAATCTTCCCAAGTTAAATCAAGAAGAAACAGAAAAGCACTAAGCAAAACATTCCCAACAAAGTGTCAGAAGAGAGAGGTGTAGAAGTCAGAATAAAATCACCCATCCGCTATATCCATACAATGGAATACTATTAGTCAAAGAAGAGGAATGAAGTCCTAACACATGCAAAAGCATGAATGAACCCTGAATATATTATGCTAAGTGAGGGAAGCCAGTCACAAAAACCACATATTGTATGATTGCATTTACATAAAATAGCCAAAATAGTCTAATCTATACAGTAAGGAGTAAGGTGGATTGAGGGTGAAAGCTAAGCATTATAGGGTTTAATTTAGGGAGATGGACATGTTCTAAAATTGACTTGTGAAGTTTGTGCAACTTTATGAATTCACTAAAAACCATTGAATTGGCCCAGCCAGTATGGCTCAGTGGTTGAGCACTGACCCATGAACCAGGAGGTCATGGTTCAATTCTCAGTCAGGGCATATGTCTGGGTTGTGGGCTTGATCCCCAGTAGGGGGCATGCAGGAGGCAGCCAATTGATGATTCTCTCTCATCATTGATGTTTCTATCTCTCTCCCTCTTAATTCCTCTCTCTGAAAGCATTAAAAACTTTTACATTTAAAACCAACAAACAAATATATTGAATTGTACACTTAACATGGTTTAAATGTATGGATATGAATTATATCTCAATAAAGCTGTCAGTAAAAAAAGAAAAAACAACCTCCCAACAATAGAAGCCCTGATCAAGATGGCCTCACAAGTGAATTTAACAAACATTCAAATAATTAACACCTATCCTCAAACTACACCAAAAATTTCAATAGAAAATAGGCTCCCGAGCTCATTTTACAAGGCCAACATTATCCTGATTCTAAAACCTGACAAATACATTGCAAAGAAAGAAAATTATTGACAATATCCCTGGAAGAACATAGATGCTAAAATCCTCAACAAAATATTAGCAAACTGAACTCAGCAATACTTTAGAAAGATCATACAAGCATGATCAAGTGGATTTATTCCTGGAATGCAAGGTTGGCACAATATCCACAAATCAGTAAACATGATGCATCACATAAACAAAATGAAGAATAAAATCATATGATCATAGTTGGCAAGTATAAACCTCACGCAATTTTGCACGCAATTTTGCTTTTTGTTTTGATTGTTATTACTAATTTCAATTTTCTAATGAATGTTATCAAAACACCTGGTTGTTCTTAATATTATAATTAATGTATCTAACAAATGTGAACTTATAAAGGAATGCTAATAAAATGAAATAAAAATCTGTTGTTCTGGTTTAGCCTGATCTAGTCTCTTTGATGGAGCCAAGCCATGACTATCATCCACCTTGTAGACCAAGGGAAAGGAAAAGCTGGTCAGCAGAGAGCTGGTCAGCGCAAGAAAAAAAGAAAAAGTAGACTCACCTGAAAGGAGAGGAGGGCAGCAAGAACACCTTTTTGGTACCAGTCCTTTGCTGATATCTCACTGTATTCTGGTTCTTTAGGTCTATTTGATACCAGGATCTTTTCATCAAAGTATCCTCTTTTCAATGAACTCAGCCAGCATTTGTTACTTTGAGTATAGCTACGGTGTTACATGCCCTTATCTTGAGAAAGTCCCAATATAAAGATAAAGAAGGTTCTCTTTTACTCCCTAAAGCTTTAATTTTAGATGACAAATTATATTATTGTTTACTTATAACTAAAAGTCCCAGCCAATATACAAATAACTTTACTAGATTAAACAGAAATTTTTCCTTGGATTCTTCAAGGAGAATGTACCGTGTGATATAACAATTTTCTTATCACAAAATGCCTTAAATTCATAGGACTCTTTCTTATAAAGACCATACCGATGGCATCACACTAAGGATATGAAGTAAAATAAATTTGGAAATGCATGTTTTTGAAGCCTCTTAAGAGGGGTTAATGCTAGATATCCAATATTCTTGCTCCTATGGTGATGGCATGGTCAAGGGTAAGGGCTGTGGAAGTGATGAGCTATCACAGGATTCTAGATGTATTTTGAATGTCCAGCCCATTGGTGTTGGTAGATTGGATATGGAATATGAGGGGGAAAATACAAAAGATGGCTTTAACTTTTGGCTACAATGGTGGTTCCATTTACTGAGATAAGGAAGGAATGGGTTGGGGGAATGAAATCAAGAATTCTGTTATGGGCACACTTAGTTGTGGACACCTACAAGGTTTCCAAGTGGAGCTCTCTCCTATGTAGTTGAGGTTAATTGGGAGGATGGAAATGATGATAGATGATAGATGGATAGATAGATAGAGAGGTAGATAGATAGATAATAGATAGATGTTAGATAGATAGATAGATAGATAGATAGATAGATAGATAGATAGATAGATAATAGATA
>NW_006282259.1:471352-474770 GCF_000327345.1 Myotis davidii
TATCATGAATGCTGAAATAAAGCAGTGTTGATGGGGAAACTCATAGATTGATGATTGATAGATATATAGATAGATAGATGGAGAGATAGATAGAGAGATAGATAGATAGATAGATAGATAGATAGATAGATAGGTAATAGATAGATTACAGATAGATGATAGATAGATAGATAGATAGATAGATAGATAGATAGATAGATGATAAATAGCATTGGATGACATCTAAAACCACAAAACTGGATGAGATCACCAAGGTAGAAAGTAAATGTAGGGACATGGAGGACCCAAGATGAAGACCCTGGTGTTCCCCACCATCAGAACACAGGAATAGCAGACAGGAAAGGTTAAAAATGAGTGGTCAATAAGAAGGAAAGAAAACCAGTAGAGATGATAGCACATAATTTTTAAAAAGGCGTTAAAATGGAGGAAATTATTAACTGTTTCAAATTGTTTAAGTGTTTATCTATGGTTATTCAAAATTGGGTACTTGGCAGAAATTATTTTGAAGTTAAAGCAGTGAGCTTTTCACTACAAGGAAGAAAACTATCAGTCTCATTGTCAATGATAAAATTTGAGCTATCTAGTAAAAATTGGACTTTTGGAAAATTTGTATCTACCACCATAAGTGGCTTACCAATACTTAAAGACATTTTGATGAGTTTGGTGGTAATACTAATGAATGTGATTTTTTAAATATTATAAATGAAATATGTCAACATTTAGAAAATATAAAAACTCAAGGAACCAACATTTTCAAAAGTGATCAATAAGTGATGCTACAAACTTATACATGGGTAACATAAAGACAGATACAGACCAATGGAATAGAATAGAGAGGCCAGAAATAAACACTCATATATATGGTCAACTGATCTTCTACAAGACATCACGGCATTCGGTGAGAGACAGGAGAGTCTTTGCAACAAATGGTGCTAGGAAACTGAATTTCCACATGCAAAAGGTGGACCCTTACCTTACACATATAAAAATTGACTAGGAATTCATCAAAAACCTAAATGTAAAACCTAAAACTATAAAACTCTTAGAAGAAAACATTGGGGGGTGGGGGACTTCATGACTTTTCATTTTGCAAGAAGCTTCCTGAATATGATACCAAAATCACAGGCCACAAAAGTAAAAAGAGACAAATTGTACTATATCAAAATTTAAAACTTCCGTGAATCAAAATACAATCAACATAATGAGAAGACAACCTGTGAAATTAGAGAAAATATTTGTAAATCATATATATGAGAAAGGGCTAATATGAACATGAAAAGTTCCTACAACTCAACAATAAAAAACAAACAAACAAATAACTCAAAGAGGCAAAGAACAAAATCTAACATGTCAAATTTATCAAATTTAAAAGATGAGCAAAGAAGAAGATATGCAAACAGCCAAAAAACACATGAAAATATGTTCAACATCACTAATCATTAGAGAAATGCAAATTAAAACCACAATGAGATATCACCTCATTCCCATTTAGGATGGTTATTAATTAAAAAAATAAGTAGGGCTGACCTCACTGGTTTGGCTCAGTGAATAGAGAATCAGCCTATGGACTGAAGGGTCTCGGGTTTGATTCAAGTCAAGGGCGCATGCCGTGGTTGCTGGCATCTCCCTGGCACAGGTCCTGGTCAGGAGGCAACCAATCAATGTGTTTCTCTCAGATCAATATATCTCTCTGTCTTTCCCTCTCTATTTAACTCTCTCTAAAAATCAGTGGAAAAATATCCTTGGGTGAGGATTAAAAAATAAATAAATAAAATGTAAAAAAATAATAATAAATAACTAGTGCTGACAAGTATGTAGAGAAAGTAGAACCCTTGGTACATCCACTATGGAAAACAGTATGGCAGTTCCTCAATATGGCAATTCCTCAAAAATTAAAAATAGAATTAACATATGATGCAGTAAATCCACTTCTGGGTATCTATCCAAAATGACTGAAAACAGGATCTCCCATAGATACTTGCAAACTCATGCAAATCGCAGCTTTATTCTTAAAAGTCAAGTGTTGGAAGCAACCCAAGCATTTATCAACAAATGAATAGATAAACAAAACGCTATATAGACAATGAAATATTATTCAGTCTTAAAAAGAAAGAAAATTCTGACTTGTGCTACAACATGGATGAAACTTGAGAACATTAAATGAAATATCAATCACACAAAAAATATAAATACTGTATGATTCCACTTATATGATTTATCTAGAGTAGCCAAATTCATAGGAACAGATAGTAGAGTGTTGCTATTGGCTGGGGGATGGAGGGACAGGGAGATATTATTTAATGGGTGCAGAGTTCCAGATTTACAAGATGAAAAAGTTCAGGAAATTGGTGCACAACAACGTGAATATACTTAACATTACTGAACTGCATATTTTACAGTGGCTATGGTGGTAAACTTCATGTTATGCATTTTTTAGTACAGAAAATAATTAATAGAAAACTTTTCTGCAGCAAAGGACATAATCAACAGAGTGAAAAGGCACCCCATAGAATGGGCAAAAAGACATATCTGATAAGAATATTCAGAGTATACAAAAACTCTTACAACTTTAAAAAAAAGACTGCTTGATAAATGGGAAAATAATTTGAATAAGCATTTCCTCAAAAAAGTTATACAAAAGGCCAATAGGTACATGAAAAGATGCTACACACCACTAGTCATTAGGGAAATGCAAATCAAAACTGCAATGAGCTTATGCTCATTAGGATGGCTACCATGGTTGGTTCATTTTCTGTGTTGACTGCACAAAGGAGTGAAGAGACATTTGGTCAAACATTGTTCTGGGTGTGTCCATGAGGGCATTTTTGGATGAAATTAATATTTAAAATGATAAATCAGTCAAATAGATTGCCCTCTCTAATATGAGTGGGCCTCATCTAATTAGTTGAAGGCCTGAATAGAATAAAATGGCTGACCCTCCTGCAAGTAACAGATTTCTCCTGCCTGACTGCCTTCAAGCTGTAACAGCAGTTTTTTTCCTGCCTTTGGACTTAAACGGGAAACAGCAGTTCTTCTTGGGCCTCAAGACTGCTGGCCTTTGGACTGGAGCCATACCATGGACTCTTCTGGGTTTCTGGATTACTGATTGCAGATCTTAGGATTTGACAACCTCCATAACTGCATGAGTCGATTCCTTATAATAAATAATATATATTTACGTATTATATATAAACATCATTTATATCCATTATATATAAATATATCCTCTTATATAATAAAAGGCTAATATGCAAACCGACTGAACAGCGGAATGACCAGTCTCTATGGCACGCACTGACCACCAGGGGGCAGATGCTCAATGCAGGGACTGCCCCCTAGTGGTCAGTGCACTCCCACAGGGGAACCACCACTTAGCCAGAAGCCAGGCTCACGACTGGCGAGCACAGTGGCGGTGGCA